>NW_003298823.1:37550-81750 GCF_000151645.1 Tuber melanosporum | reverse complement strand
TGTTACGTCCGCCCAGCACTAGATCCCTACTTATGAACTCGGATTTTTACCAGTTGGTGGCGGATCGCCCCGTCATCGTCAAGAAGAGAGGGAGGAGGCAATAGTCTTTTTTTTTGTTTATTTCTTATTGCTGCTTGGGAGCGGGAGGAATGGATCTGGTGGGGTGCCCGATTGCGTTTTGAGTACTTTCTTAAAAGCTGCACCCGTGCCCGGCGACCACTTCCTCGGGTTTTTTGGTATTCTTTTTATTTATTTTTTCGCGAACGAAACTTGTTTATGAGGAAGTGCTAGATTCGTTCTAGGACAAAATTGGAGTTTTCTTTTTTTATTATCCTGGTTTTTCCTGTTTGTCACTAGCTTTTCGCGGGATGGTAATGGAATTCCACGTTTTTGGATTGTTACAGTGAGTGAGTGACCCGCTTACATAATGAGGGAGCGAGCAAAGAAAAAAGCCAACAAAAAGGCCAAAGAGCAAGAACTCCGTACTTGTACTCGTACGAGTAAGCCCAGTTATCGTTAGGAACGGAGATATGCGAAGGCAAATATCCCGAGACCCGAAACATCTAGCCGAAACGACCGGAACTCTCCTAGGAAAATATTACCGGTACGATACCGCAACTTGCGAGGACGGGCCGGACATACCCGCTACCACGGAAGAAGAAGAAGAAAATCCCCGATGCGTTACCCGCGCAAGCTCATAAAGTGCTGAAAAACAACTTTGTACTATAGTGGCAAATCAGGGCTCATGTCGATCGATGCGATGCGTAGTCTAAACAGCCCGGAAAAGAAATACGGCTCCGCACCGTACGAGTACAGTACTGTACTGTACTGTACTTGTAATTCGATCGCGCAGTGGTCGATAGAATGTAGTCCCAATGTAATGCGGCGGTAGAACAAGTGATAGGTAAAAACTTTGTTCGTCCCCACTCTGAAACGATGGGAAGGACAGGTATAAGTATAAACACGAAGGATGTATTCCTGGTACTTCTGGAAACCGCTATACTCGTCGACATCTCCATCGTGCTCTCATTTCCTCTGTGATGTAGTAGTAAAGGAAGGGACATTTGGAGATTCTACTACGTAATCTATGAACCCACACCGATGTACTGTACGTATCAAACCTCGAATTTCTGGAGTCTCTGCCTGACTCTTAATACTTTCACACAATCTACGGTAGACTATCATGCTCCGATCTGTCAACGTCCATTCGGAAGCTTCGAGTAGATATAATTAATCTGCCTGGTTGATAACTATTTCTGTAGATTACTGTACTGTACAGTACTGTACACTCCGACTTGCTCATGCCAACCAGACAACTTCCTTTCTCCCAAACTAATACCGACTAGACCACCGTAACTCAACCGCCAAACCAAATTACCCCACAGAATCTGTTTGTCTGTTCGTTTTCTCCGCCCTTCAAATTCACGACAAACGCTCGAGTACGAGCACCGTACTCGTACAGTACATGTGAATCCGGAAATCCCCGTCGACCGGTATCATATTTTCCACCCTCCACCAAACCAAACAAAAAAATTAAAAAAATTAAAAAAAAGCCCCAAGGCGTACTGTAGTCGTACAGTACTCGTACTCGTAGAGAAAGATCTAGATCCCGCCAAGAAGTCTCAACGCCGGAACGGAATCCGGTACAGTACTTGTACTGTAGTCCATACTCGGACCAAGTTAGGAATCCCCGTCACTTCACATCGTCATCGCGTGTTGGGGGGGGGGGGACTAAATTTAAATTTATCATAGTCTAACGTTTACCTACAAGTAGGGCTGATGGTATCATCGCCGGTTCGAAATGGGAGTTTGTGGATGGCCATGCCGGTGGAATCCCGCTGGGCGTGGCGCTGTTATATGTGTCGTGTGTGGTGGCTGCCGGGAGGGCGAACGAAGGCAGTACTCGACCGGAAAACTAACTCTTAAAAGCGGACTAGATTCTTCTATTATAGGAGGTGGGTTTGTGAGCACGCTTGGTCGGTTCTGTTTGTGCGTTACTTGCTTTGATCGATAGGCGGTCAGGATATGATGTTGAAGTTGGATATGTTGTGCTAAAGCTTCAATTCCGACTCCTAGCACGGTTTTGGATTCAAGGGTCCAGATTCAAACGCTTATTCTCTTTTCCCGGTGGAAAGTACTTTCAAGAAGAGAAACGGGAATATTCCCCAATCCAGCAAAATTTCAGATCAAGTGGAAGGTTTCGATTGATTTGTCCAGCAAGCTTGGTGTATAATACAGAGTATCATATGATACAACATCAACCACCGCCAACAACCTCTGCAAAAATACTAGGGGAGTCTCGGGTATCTACCCCCACGTAACCTCCTCCTAGCTGGCCATTCACCAATCCAGAAACTTTACAGTACTGTACCGCACAAACAGTCCAGAACAAAAAAGAAAAACAGTGACCGACGCAGACTTCGTCTCTTCGGGGAGGTACGATTGAACAACCCAACACCTTCCAATGGGCCATACGGTAGATAGTAGCACAGTAAACACATGATAACTCCAAAGGACAGTTGTTTGGGGGGGGAGGGGTGAAGCCGGGATGGGCCGCGTGTGGCTCTCTCTTCTAAGGTAGGACAATGGAAAGGGCGGATCTAGTCCACGCCATCCATACGATAACAAATACCCAAGCCAGTTTCACACGAGTCCAGGTTCCCCCGCTTTCCCCGGAAAAACTACAAGTAGAAGTGGAACGGAAAAAATATTGGGCTGATGATTGGTGACCCGGTAATTTGAGCGATACTCCCCGACCTAATCGATTTGCACTACCACCACCACAACCACCACCACACTTCCCAACTCCCCCGAGATTCCCCGTATGAAGCCTTTTTCCTGTCAAGTCCAGAGAGGTAAGGAGGGGGCTTGGCACGGCTATTCGGTTAGGCGATCTGACGGCCACGTTCACTACTGTATAATGCTTTTAGTAGTCCACGGCACTCCAGTAGACGGTAGTAGCAGAGAAAACCTAGATAGGGAAGAAACAAAGTAACCCACCACCCGTCAAATGTATCTACGCTTTACAAACTAATCAGCAAGAGTGTGTATTTCTGCTGTACCCACCAACTCTCCAAAACTTGGTTTATAAATGCCACTTCCCAGCCCCCCACCCCCTAAACCCCAAATCCAGCTAAAACGACACACTCGAGATGAAAGTCCGAATCTCTCCCCATCGAAAAATGGCTATCAAATCTTTACCAAAAGGTTTACAAAAGGAGGTGGACGAGACGCTGGAAGGATTGAGTCTAGAAGAGCAAGTCTCATTGCTCGCCGGCGCCGACTTTTGGAGAACTGTGGAGATTCAAGGCCGTGTTGCTGGTATCAAGGCTACCGATGGGCCCAGCGGAGCTCGGGGGCAGTTCTTTTCTAACGGGACGAAGGTCTTCTTGCTCCCCTCCGTGCAATTGACTTGGGTCGGTGAACTGATGGCGTGGGTGAAAATAAACCAGGCAGCATTCTTCCCCTCTGGTGTCTCCCTCGCCGCCACCTGGGACACGAGTTTGATCCGCAACGTCGGCGAAGCACTCAGCGAAGAGGCCCAGAGCAAACAGGCAAACGTCCTCCTGGCCCCGACCGCATGCAATCACAGGTCCCCACTCGGCGGGCGGAACTTCGAATCCTTCTCCGAGGACCCCTACCTGTCCGGGAAACTGGCAGCGGCGTATGTGAACGGAGTGCAGTCCAAAGGTGTTTCAGTCGCCATGAAGCATTTTGTCGCGAACGAGCAGGAGACGAACAGGTTCACCGTCAACGAGATCATCGACGAGAGGACCCTGAGGGAGATTTACTTGAAGCCGTTTGAGATTGCGATGAGGGATGCGGGTCCCTGGGCAATTATGTGCTCTTATAATGCTGTTAATGGGGCGAGTTTTCTCTAGCTTTTCCCCTGTGTTTGAGGGATGCTAACGGGGATTATAGCAACATGCGGACGTCAACGACTTCACTATGAAGCAAGTGCTTCGGAAAGAATGGGGATACGATGGGCTGGTAATGTCTGACTGGGGCGGAACTCATGACGCCGTTGATTCTATCAAAGCAGGACTCGACCTAGAAATGCCCGGCCCGGCCCACCGCCGTGGAGAGAACCTTCTCAAGGCGATCGAAGAATCAAACAATGACACCAAACTCCTAGCGGCCGTCAAGACCGGAGCCCGGCATGTGCTAGAGCTCATTGCGAGGAGTGGCAAGTGGGGACGCTTCGGCGAGGAACCAGAGATGGCGAACGACAAGCCAGAGCATCGAGCACTCATCCGAAAAACCGGTGCTGAGGGGATTGTCCTGCTCAAGAACGAGAGCAATGCTCTTCCTATCTCGACCTCCGTCAAGAAGATAGCCTGGATAGGCCCCAACGCAAATGAGTGCATTGCTGGAGGCGGTGGATCTGCAAACTTGAACCCACATTACCTCACCAACCCCCTCGACTCCATTCGAGAAGCGGCGAAAGAGCACGGCATAGAAGTGAATTACGAGATTGGCTGTCAGACAGAAAAATGGGTAAAGACGTTCCCCATCACCGGAGGTCGAGTGAAGACCTCACCGAAAGGCGGAAAAGAAGGCATGATCCTCGAATTCTTCCAAGGCCGCGAATGCCAGGGGGAAGTGGCGGAAGCCAGGACGACTAAAACCTCCACCATCTTCCTCATGGACGGGAAACCCCCCCGCCTGGAGGACAAGGACTACAGCGTCCGACTAACAGCATACTTCACCCCGGAAGCCTCGGGAGAACATATCCTGGGACTCGGGGCCGTCGGGCCAACCAAGTTATACGTGAACGACGAGCTCTTCCTGGACCACACCCACTGGACGGAAGCCGGGGAACTCTTCTTCACCTCCGGTTCCAAGGAAATCACCAAAAAGATAACACTCCGATCCGGCGAATGGTACAAACTCGTCACCGAGTCGACCACTAAATCCCCCGATCAGGAGCCCCCAGACACGGGCAACGACAGCCTCGACTTTGCATCCGCCGTTGGGATCCGGCTGGGCGTCGACCTCGTCCGCGATGCACAGGAGCACATCTCCCGAGCCGCGGCGCTTGCCGGAGAATCGGACGTGGCGGTGGTGGTGGTCGGCATGAACAACGAATGGGAATCCGAGGGCTACGACAGACATGGCATGGATTTGCCGGGAAAGCAAAACAAGCTGATCTCCGCCGTCGCGAAGGCCAACCCGCGAACCATCGTGGTGAACCAATCCGGGTGCGCGGTGAGCATGCCGTGGCTGGACGAGGTGCAGGGGCTGCTACAGGTCTGGTACCAAGGACAGGAAGCTGGGAACGCGCTTGCCGACGTGCTTCTCGGGAAGAGGGCACCTGGAGGCAGGCTCCCCATCAGCTTCCCGAAAAGGGTGGAGGACAATCCATCCTGGGGCAACTTTGGTGACTCTGGCGCGGAGAGCGAAGTGCAGTACAGTGAAGGTGTGTTTGTTGGATACAGACACTACGTCTCCCGCGAGGTCCCCGTACTCTTCCCCTTTGGCTTCGGTCTCTCATATACCACCTTCTCCCTCTCCTCACCAAGATTCGCTGGAGGCAAAAACACCCTCGCACCGGGCGCCACGGCGACCGTCGAAATGGCCATCAAGAACACTGGCAAAGTGGCCAGCAGCGAGACAGTGCAGGTCTACATATCGCCCAGAGCCGGGTCCCCACCGGTCGGGAGGCCCACCAAGGAACTCAAGGGTTTTGCGAAAGTCGACTTACGGCCGGGGGAGGAGAAAGTTGTAAAGGTTGTGCTGGACGAGTTTGCCGCTGGTTACTTTGAACCGAGTGTGGGAAAGTGGAGGGCCGAGAAGGGAGTCTACGAAGTCAGTGTTGGGAGGAACGTGGAGGATGTGGTAGGGAAGTTGGAGGTAATTGTTGAGGAGACGTACGAGTGGATTTTTTAGCCAGAGTAAGAGGGAGGGGTGTGTAAATAGTTCTTTTGGCACCCGATGCCCTGGAGGCATTGGCATGTGTGTATATGTATGCGATATGTGCATGCTAGCGGGAATAGAAAACCCATGAAGCGGCGATTCCTTTCTTGGTTAGCAGGCGTCGTTATATCACCGATTATCACTCGTTACAGATATCTCTGCTAACGGATACTATTTATCCTCTCACACCCGGTTACCGGCATCATTCATACTCTGCTTGGGGGGTTCAACCGGCAGCTGGCAGCGATAGAACGAATGCCCTTTGTATGATACGGAGCTGCACAAAAACCCCCCAACTCCTTCAGTTGGCCCAGTGCTCATGCGTCAGCGCCTTTTCGGGGAGAAGGTGGAATAGTGAACCCAACAGTGTAAACCACAATTTCAATTTCACGACCCTGGGATATTTCCGATCTAACCTATCAATAACGCATAATGCCGTCCCCCCCACTCCACGTTATCTACCATCTCTTGAAACAATATCATACCCACCTTCATCACACACTCCCCACGTCTACCCTTTTCACCGCCCCCAAACCTAGCACACAATGGAGCGCGTAGGACCACGCATCAGGCATAATACCCCCCTTCCAGCCGTTGAATCTAAATGACACCTTGACTGCCTACGGTCGAAAATAAAGTGCAGCCAAAACCTCACTGTGTCAGGCCGACTTGCTGTTTCCGGGTCACTCACTAACTGCGCGTGGCGGATTGATTCTTTGGGTCTTGGCCATCCGCAGAGCAAGGTGTGTCTGCAAGGTACTGCGGTGCCTCCTACCGTAGGAACACTAGAGGCCCAATGAGGGCTTTTTTTTTTCTTCTTTGGGGCAGAAATCTTTTACTCCCGAATGGCTCACTCTTGACTCCAGAATTCTATCGAACAACTGAAATCGCAACGGTCCCAAACATGATTTTCCGAGATTAATTGGATTATGATCAGGCTTGCGATTATGAATTAATTGCCATTTTCTTCCTCCCGGTGGTATTAGTGGTGGATGGAGCTGTCAGGTCAGTACAGCCCCTTTAGTATCCGAGTCGTGGCTCGAAATAATAACTAAATTGCTGAGAGGTTAAAATCGCTATCATAATATATATCTCATTTGGCGCGCTAGCCCCTTCCGGTTTCAAATCACGGGATCAAAAACAGATTTTTTCCTTCCAGAAATGATGAAATGCGTGTAACTCGCACTTCACTTCAGCCCTAACTTGAAACTGATCCATCCCCCCTACCGTAATTTTTAAAATGATAATCAGTTATCAATATATTGATCGCCACAAATCAACGATATGTATCCAAATCGGAACGAAACCACCTTTTTTTAATCATTACTCGAAACCATGATTCTGTATCGAATCGCGCAATTATAATCACGTCTACCAGACACACACCCCTCCACGCTAAGTTTCTTTTCCCTCGTCTTGGGATGCGATCGAGTCAAATTAAGCTAAGGCCAGGGGTACCGTACCATAATGACTCGAGCGTACCGCCCCAGTTATGGACTGGATGGATCGGATATTAGTCAGACATGGTCCCGGGTCCTACAAGTAGAAAGAAGTCCTGCGCCCGTGGAGAGCTATCGCTTTATGAGAAAATCTAATCAACCCGCTGGGGGCAAAAAGCGGACTCAAGTCGAGTTGCTTACGAGTGAGTACTAGTCTATCTTTGGCAACGTGTATGTAATGGGTAGCATAGCACAGTAAGCTAATCGCCAGGCAAGAGGCACAAGGATCCACCACAGCAGACAACGAACAAGTTTAAAAATCACAACTTGCGGTACGGTACGAGTAGTCTATGTGTTCGAAAGCAATTCATTCTTCTAATCCGATCAAACCTGATTCCTCGTGTGGGGGGGGGGGGGGGTGGTGGCACTTTTATCCCTCCCCTGATTTCGTTTTTTTAGGGCTGATGGTGGACTGCACTTATCATATCGCTCATAGGATATTCGTACAAACTTCATTTACCCTTCGTTCGGGATAACCCTAACCCTACGCGTCAATTTGTTGAGCATGGTGTTGTGCCTGTATTCAGACATGGAAATGTGTGGAGGGAACTGATGGTTTTACGCCCAAATTTTTATAATCCTGGGCATGCATACAATGCAGAGATGGAAGCGGGTCACGGTTGGCGGTTAGTATGCTGAGTTTTGATGATTAGCAAACATCTGTCCGCCTGGGTCCGATTGATGGTAATTGTCTAGCTGTGGAGTTTCGCAGATTGAGTGCGTGGTTGGTGATGGGCGTAGTTTGCGAGAGCGATCTGCGGGGTATCAGATCATACGATACCGGTAGGAGAAAGTGCTTATGTCATCATCCGTCTGAATAAAGTTGCTCCTTACCATAAAGGTCGACCCACCACCACCACCCTTCCCAATGTTACTGCGCTACAAGTACAGGTATTGGTGCTCAGGGGTGGGCGAGGTGTGTTGCTAATTATCCCAGCAGCGATGGTGAACCAGCAGGGTGGAAAAAGCATGGAATTACTTTGACTATCCAGGATTTTCTCCTTTCTTTTCCCGAACCCAATTTCCCACAACCCATTTCCATCTCTCGGCACCGAGCTTTACCCCTCTCAGTAAGGGAACCAATCCGAACCCCTACCGTGGCGTCGAGAGGAAAAAAAGGACAAACGGTGTGGAGCCAGCCAAGGGAAAAAAAAAAAAAAAAGACACTTTTCACACCTGCATGCAGCAGCATGGGGTAAGCTGACCGTGGCTCCAGTCACACAATTTGCTGATAATACGGTACCGGTGCACTCGAGTACGGTGGGTGGGCTGGGGGAAAACAGAGGGGGATGAGGATTCTGTGGCGGTGTGCTCTCTCGCAGAGACCGAGAATAGAGTTATAATAGTAGAGCACCGCCACAATACTTTCCTTCACGACCCTACCGGTACTGTACTCGAGTATGCTCGTCCCAGGCAAGGAGTCCTGAACATTCAGGATAATTTCGCTTGCGCGCACAGATACACACGGGTGATTGGCCATGCATTTCCCAATCCCCTGTACCCCCCCCTTTGGTCGAGTACCGGTAGTACGAGCAGTAGTACCGTGTGCGATGCTGCAGTTCGACAATTCCCTACTTTGGAAAAGGGGAGAAAAAAGAGCTGCTCAGCCCCACTGAGAGGCATGGGGAAAACAAGGAAACACCAAAGACCCTACCAGAGGGGACAACTCTAAGGATAGCACTTGGTTCCATACGGTACTCAAGTTTTTTTACCGTCCACTCACCACATTTTGGCCAGTGAAAACTGAAATCGCCTCACCCACCGTATGCTCACCCCCGGTACCGGCCGCACAGCACCGTAGAGGAAGTCTTCATGGTGGCACGGTGTGGCCGGGTGACTCTAGCATCGTATCCACTCCAGAGTGATCCTATCAGGTTAATCTCCCCTACGGTACACAAGTTCTTTGCCACAATAGGTAATAAATAAGGTCCTGTAGCCAACCATGCTTTTAGGACCGGGCGTTCAGCGGGGAGGGGTATTCGAGTACAATAGCACAGTCAGGTTGGATCAGCCAAACTACTCGAGTACCGGTACAGTACTAGCGGTAACCCGTAATTGATAAAACAAGAGGAATTTCCCGTACTTTTGCTAATTTCGGGATTTTCCTTCTTCCATCTTTCTTTCCTTCTTCCGCCCCCTTAACTTTAATCAAAGAATTGAGCACCGCACCGCTCCGGGAATAGAGCACAGTACATTACGCGACCTCCCGCCAACTCGAGAACAAAAGAGAGAAATGTCGAATAGAGACAGGTTCGAAGACACAATTCCCCTCCGAGAGCCATACCAGCACCACACAATGCTCGACCCGGACGCCAAATCCAGCCCCACCTTCCCTCTCCACCGCAAAAAGCGAAGGATAGACTACTGGGCGTGGGAATGGCTCGCCATCCTGGTCTCATTCCTGGCCATTGTCGCGAGCACGATCGTGCTGTTGCTTTTCGATGATCGTGCGATTCCGGCGTGGAGTTGGTCGTCCGGGGGCATCAGTGTTAATGCTATATTGTCGTTGCTGTCGACATTGTCGAGGGCTTCCTTGTTGGTGCCTATCGACGAGTGCATGGGACAGTTGATGTGGCTTTGGTTTTCGAAGAGGGAGAGGAGGTTGGCGGATGTGGAGGTTTATAATCAGGCCTCGAGGGGCCCATTGGGGGCCCTGAAGTTGTGCTGGAGGCAGAAGGGGTGGTATGTTATCACGAATTGGCCGAGGTAATCACGTTTTACTGACTTGGGATGTTTGACTAGGGGTCTGGGATGTTTGGGGGCCCTCCTAATGGTTTGCTCAATGGGACTCGGCGTTGCACAACAGCAACTTCTCTCATACCCCAACCGCTCCATAATCCAACCCAACTCAACCTCAACGGTGACCCGCGCCGAGCGCTTCGACACATACCAAAACGTGACCACTTCCGGCACGACCACTCCGGAGATCTCCTTCTCTCTCCTCTCATCAATCTACAACGCTGCGCTCTCCGGCTCCTCCACGGGGAAATTCTCTACGGTGAACCAACCATTCTTCACCTGCACTAGTGGGAACTGCGAGTTCCCGCCGTTCGCAACGCTAGCAGTGTGCAGCGAGTGCTTCGATGTCAGCGACAAAGTGCAGTCCAGCTGCGACGCGGACAACCTCTGCACGGCCGAGTTCGGTGGGATGAGGGCGCAGAGCTGGCAGCAGCCGGATAACAACAACATCAACACCATCCTGAACCAGACCTACCTCGCTTTAGGCAGCTCGACCATGCTGAATAGCGGGGTTGCGAGCAGGAGTAGTCCGTTTTCCACCCTGGCGCATTTGCAGGCTCGCAGCGAGAACGGAAATTGGCCGCCGAAGTATCATGGTACGGAGTGTGCGCTCTTCTGGTGCGTCAAGACCGTGAGCGCGAAGGTTCATAAGGGGGTTTACGCCGAAGAAGTCATTTCTACGAATACGGACATTACCAACGGGACCAATGGGGAGCGGAGCTTTTCGTTGACTAATGGGACCCAGGTGACTTCCTTCGTGATTACCCCACTGGCACAGGAGTCTATTCAGGGTCCCAAGGGCGTTACGAATCTCTTATCAGGATGGGCTAAGGGGTCAGGATATAGTCGTGTTTTCTCGTCGGACCTAATGCAGGGCTTCAGCACTCAGGCGAATGTGACGGAGGTGATGTCCCGCGTGGCCACCGCCATGACCAATCGCGTTAGAGACTTTGACGGTCTGACCCCGCCGGTGAACGGAACGACTATGGCGAAGCAGTCCTTCATTCGTGTGAGGTGGCCGTGGCTCGCTTTCCCGGTGACACTTTGGGTCTTCTCCTTGATATTCTTGCTGACGATCGTGGTCAAGAGCCGAGAGGGGGAGACGAAGTGGGGGATGCGTGCTTGGGGTGCTAACTCACTGGCTCTGATGTTTCATGGGTTGGATGAGGATTCTAGGAATCGTGTTCGCGAGGGCGAGTGGGAGGAAATGGAGGATCTTAGTGAGAGGTTGTGGGTGAAGCTTGAGAGGGGTGATGAGGGGTTGAAGTTGAGAGCTCGGAGGATCGATGAGTAGTTTTTTTAATTTTTTTACACGGGGGAGGAAAGGCTGATTTATAGCGTACCATTATGTTTTGTATTTATTTATTTGATTTGCGGCGTTTGTGTTTCATATCATACTTTGGATAATTTTTTTCGGTTCCATCCTTGGAGATTTAGACGATGGAACTTATAAAGAAACGCCAGATAATATTATCATACCCGGTGCGCGAAGCTCATCTTCAGTGTCCTTCCATACCATCCAGTTATCGACCCCCAGTCCAATACCAGTACAACAAATGCACATGCACCCCTAGAACCACCAGATAAACCATCATACCCCCCTGCTCCATATCATTTCCCAAGACGACGCCATCCGCTCTCTAGCTGCCGATCACATCCCACAGCACACCGCAGCACGAGCTTAACACTATACTCGCAAGGCCATCCAGGTCACGAATGATATGTACCCCACCAAGGAAAGTCCGGGAAGACCCGAGCAATCGTTTAATTTACACCATGAAGAACAAGGACTCTAAGTTTAAAATACCATGAGATACAAGTACAATACCATGAAAGGAGTGGAGTGGAGTTTCTAAACTCTGACCTCTAACCCCTGCCTTTTTTCAAGGCAGTAGGATAAGCAACTGCGGTAGGCAATAAAGTTATGGCAGCTGCGGAAGTAATTATTAATCAAGACTCTGGATATCTCAGCAACAGACTTCCCCTGAAATACTTGTAAAAATGGTAAAAAAAAAAACATGAAAAAATATATGATACCCAAGTGAGGAGTAATTTTGATATTTTTTTTTTCCTGTGCCCGGGTACTGTACGGGCTTGGCACGTCGTGTAGCTCATGATGGATGGATGGATGGGAAATATGGCGCACATGTTTTGACTCTTGTGCGATAGTACAGTACAGTACCTACCTCACGGCATTTCGAACAGCCCCCTATTTTTCACTCACTGCACTGGACTAGTAAGTACAGTAGACGATCCCGGCAGTGGTTTCTCCCCTTCCTCTTCCTTACTCGTACTCGAGTACTGTACACATCTTGAACGAATGACCGGCGTGTGTTTAGGGGGTACTTTTACGCCTGCGTGATCCCGTCCCGTCCTACAATCACATGTTCACGTCTAGATGTGTGCGTGGCTTCTGGCCTTAGGCATGATGAATGTTATTTGTATCATATGCAGTGATAGGGAAAGGTGAGGTTGGGCATCTATAAAGTTGTGGTGGTGGTGGTGGTACTGTACTGTACTGTACTCGTACTGTGCTACTGTATGTACTGTACTGTACATCCACATCGCGTTCAAGAGGTCTTGTTATGTGGGCTCAACTGGCGCTTGGAAAATTGGATTTGGATGTTCTGTGATGGATTGCCTTGGTTACTAAATTGTCGTGCTGGTGGTTGGTGAATATGTTCTGTGGGGATTAATCCCCCCCTCGAACGATATGTTCACCTGGGTGTGATGGATGTTCATGGATGATAGGGCGTGGTGAGTTGGGAGGTCAAAATCTGAAGGTTTTTTCTTCTTTCTTCTTTTTGAAAGAAAAAAAAAAAAAACTAAACGAAATAAGAGATCAAATTCAATTACCGAGTGAGGATAGGTTTGTGGATAATGTAGCTAGTGACTTGGTTACCTGAGATTGTGTTTTCGGATAAACTAACCAGCGGCAGAAACAACGATAAGTATGATAGATACTGTACGGTAGTTTCCTCATATTTCGCACGGTCACGCAGCAAATATGCATACACTCCCATCCCGTTCCCCGCAAACCGTATTCCTGCCATGACCAAGAAAAATAAGCTCCTACGATCTCTCCAGAGATTTCAATAGACAACACCATGGAACGAAACCCCCTACCATTCATACCAAAAACCTTCAAACATTTTGCCAAAAAGGACAATGAAATAATGACCGCCAGTTAGTTAGTTAGTTAGTTAGCACGCATATCAAGAAACCAGCACCCGCTATTCACTTATTCCCCAACACGTCGCCATATATCATGGTACCATACTCCAACTAATCACTCTCAACCTGTTGAAAATGGCAGTTAAGTACCCGTAGCTCAGACTGGAGGCTACAGTGGTGTGCGTACCTCTCAGATGAGGACGCGTAAGCAGTGAAAAGTTTTCACCTTATTTCTTTTTATTTCTTTTCTTTTCTTTTCTTCTTAACCTTCTCAACCCTCAAGTCGACAACGAACTCCACTCCACACCTCTTGTATGAAACTCTCCTCACTCCTTATTCTCTACTCTTCACACACATACAATACAAGGTTCCCTCATTACCATTAGAGCCAACTCAGTCCACTGCGTAAAACCCACCTTTCAGTTATTACTGTTGCAATGACAACTAGTTTTATCCTGTCTGTCATCCTCAATTTCCAACAGGTTATGAGCCCGGGTTCTGCGTAACTCCAGTTGGCTTCTTTACTCACTCCCGCCTGTCTCTCCTGCAATTGTTGCCACAATGTCAACATCCAATCGAACTTCGAAACTTTTTTCATCCGCTACCGGTACAGTAGAGATTTTTACTTGTAAATTTGGCACGACTCAAAAGCTTAACAAATCAAATTTTCACCATTGGAGTGAGGACCTTAAAGCTTTTATGAGAGCTGATCAAACCTACGATGTCATCTTCAAAAATCAAAATCCTCCAACACCTGATCAGCAGCCAGCCTACGCCGAATATCGAAATAAAATCAATCAAGCATTTGGAATGATTTTTACCTCCTGTACCCAACAAGCCAAGCAACACATTCGTGGCCTTGACTGTCCTATTGCTATGTGGGCTTCACTTCGGAAAAGGTACGACGTTACTGCTTCGCGAATTGGATGGTTAAC
The DNA here is from genome assembly GCF_000151645.1 of Tuber melanosporum. Lineage (NCBI taxonomy): Eukaryota > Fungi > Ascomycota > Pezizomycetes > Pezizales > Tuberaceae > Tuber > Tuber melanosporum. The sequence goes on along the minus strand of NW_003298823.1, from coordinate 67,487 downwards.
ACTTCAGCGTCAATTCTTCGCCCTGCATCTTGAGCCCGGGATGCAAATTAACAACCTGATTTCGGCAATGAAGTCTCTACAATCAAGACTTCTTGGTACTGATATGGAAATCTCGCCAAGCTCCTTTGTGTCTCTTCTAAACTCTCGCCTTTCAGAAGAGTACCTACCTACCATGGATTGAGTACTCTCTGAGTCAGACCTAGATATCGATTGGCTCGTGGAGGCTATTCTCCGGAAGGAACAAGCCTAATGTTAGAGAAAGAAAAGATGATGTGAGTGGATCAAACACAGTTGGAGCCTCGACTACAGCACTTGCTGCAGGCATCACCTATTCAACTCCGAGTTGAGGAAGGATGCGAGGTTCACAGTACAATCGCATCTACAATCGAGGAAGATACAGCAACACCAACTTCGGTAGAGGTCAAAACCGAAGGCATGAGGGACGATCTGGGCTAGTGTGCAATTATTGTACCAAAAGAGGCCATCGAGAAGCGAATTGCTTTATCAAACAAAGAGCTGAGCGAAGGAGTCGAGCTCTCCATTCAAATGATTCCCATTCATCACTGCCTAGTCGCATCTCCGGGAATCACAATGAAGAGGCTCTTATTGCATCTTATGTTTCTGAAAATGCCCTCACTGTTGATACTGCTTCGATTGCCCTGGAGCAGGCCAATTGGATCATTGATAGTGGAGCGTCTGATCATCTTACCCATGACAGAAGAGCGTTTCATACGATTAAAACCCTTCCAGCACCAGTTCCAGTTTTTATTAGTGATGGAAGCCGATTGCTAGGGGTTGCTCGTGGCACTATTCAGATTCGATTGAAGTTAGGTGCTGTCTTGGAACTTGAAGCTCTATATGTTCCAAAGCTTAAATACTCTCTCATCTCGGTTGCTCGCCTCTATCAAAGGTATAGTATTACCTTCTCCTCTACGACTTGTGAGATCGTAGGAAAGGCAAGAAAGCTGAACCGATTAGCAGTACTCCAAGATGGGCTCTGGAAACTTTGTAGCTCACCTTTCACGATACATACTTCACATGCGCTTCTTGCAAGATTTGGATCTTCTATCGCTAAGTTGTCTTGGGCACTGTGGCACTCCAGAATCACCTACCTAAACCTTCACTCTTTAAAGGTTGCTATAGGTGACTTTCTCCAACAACCATTCGCAAGTGATACAGAGGACCTAGTTGATTGTACAGTTTGTATACTGGCGAGACAGTAGCGCAAAACTATCTGCCAACCTGTTCCAAGAACTATGCGCCCATTTGAGCTGATACACTCAGACCTTGCTGGGCCTATCGCGGTACCTTCATGCTCAGGAGCTCGCTACTTTATACTCTACATAGATGACTATACACGCTACACTTCCGTGTATTTTCTGTGAACCAAAGAGGCTACCGAAGTTACCCGCTGTTTTCAAGAGTTCATAACCCGAATTGGAAAGCAGTTTCTACAGTTCCCTGTCACCAGATTTAGATGTGACAATGGAAGAGGGGAATATTCCAATAAATTCTTTCGAGGCATTCTTCGTGCATCAGGAGTGTTGTTTGAGCCAGCTCCGCCCTATACCCAGCACAAAAATGGACTATCTGAGTGCATGATAAGGACTATAGCAACAAAAGGAAGAAGTTTGCTCTTGGACTCGAAGCTGGACCCAAGTTTGTGGGCTAAAGCTATTAATACAGCAACTTATTTACATGTGCGTTCATCCTCTCGTATATTAGGAGATAAAAGTCCCTATGAAGTACTTTATGGCAAGAAGCCTTCGCTTTTACACCTTTGCCGTTTTGGCTGCCTAGCTTATAAGTTGATTCCTGAGGCACAGCACACTGAGAGGAAATTTGGTCCAAGATTTAAGAGATGTGCAATGTTGGGCTATGTCCATGATACGGGCAAGATTTGGAAGATGTAGGACTTGGAGCAAAAGTGCCCTTTTCAATCCTCTGATGTTGTCTTTGATGAGACCAAAGTTGCTGGTTCCTTTGAGTATTGCACGAGATATGATATTTTAAAGCCTCTCCTTCCAGAGGATATTCTCTTAGTTGATGAGAATGAAGAGGATCCAGTTGACTACCACATTATAGATGTAGGTAGAGTGAGGTCCTCTACTGAACAGTCTTTGACTGTTGGCACATCCGAGAAAACTGCTAGGCTTTCTGAAAGCCTGATCGAGAATATGAGTTGTACTAAGTCCCCCATGCGTGCGAGCCCTGTGGTAGATCATGAGACGTAGCCTACACCTGCAGCAGAGAGTGTACAAATGCAGCTTACACCTGCAGAGTGCTTGGATTCCCGGCCAGCACCAGTTCTACCTCAAGCGCCAGCTATTATTCCCCCACTTAGACGTTCTGGTCGTATTAAATCACAAGTTGCACAGGTTGCTCTTGCTGATGAGGATAGATCTGCTGTATATGACTATGAGGGCAGTCATGGGATTGATCTGGCCACTTATGCCAACGCTGCTAGTAATAAGCATTGGGGAGCAGCAATACGCAGCGAGTATAAATCACTTATAGACAACAAAACATGGACGCCAGAGTTGCTGACGAGTGCTACTGTGCCAATCCTGAGTTGTAAGTGGGTTTACCGTACTAAGGTAGAGGCTGACGGTTCAATACGTTATAAGGCCCATCTTGTTGTACGAGGCTTTGAACAAGTCGAGCATGGAGAAACATTTGCTCCCGTGGCTCGCCTCACAACAGTTTGTATGCTTCTGGCTGTGAGGGTTTTGAAAAATTTGCAAGTCTATTATATTGATGTTACTTCTGGCTTTTTAAATCCATCTATAGGTGATGAAGATCTAAGGTTTTAAGACTGAGGAAGGCTCTTGATGGCCTGAGAGAAGCTTCCCGTCTTTGGTTTCAAGATATTAACAAATACCTTTGCTCTATAGGATTTAAGCCTACAACAAGTGACTCTAATCTTTATCTCTCCCCTATAGTTATTCTTGTTCTCTATGTTGATGATGTGCTTTTGGCAAGTTCTTCAGCTTTTGAATTGCAAAAGTTAAAGGAAAAGTTACTACTAAAATATAAAATGAAGGATTTAGGACCGGTACACCAGTTTCTGAGTCTTGAGGTCTATCAATCGAGTGGAAGTATCCAGGTAAAGCAGGAAAGATTTATCAGCAGTATCCTGCGTCGATTTGGACTCGAGAACTGTAATGGCCTCTATATACCTCTGGATCCGAAGGCTCTATGATCTGTTACTACCACGGACACCCCTGGACTCTCTCCCGAGGACTGCCACCTATACCAATCTATGGTAGGAAGTATCATGTATGCAATGACTGGTACCAGGCCAGATCTTGCGTATTCAATTTCAGTTCTTAGCAAGCATTTGGCATCGCCTCTGAGGAGCCATCTCGTGATAGCTAAGAGGGTTCTCCAGTATCTAAGGCAAACAAAGAATCTTGGACTTTCCTATATCCGGAAGGAAGAACCCATGTCTACTACTCCATATTGATTTACAGACTCAGACTGGGCTGGAGATATTAAGGACCGGAAATCTACAGGAGGATACACCTTCCTTCTAGTAAATGCCGCTGTCTCATGGAAATCCAAAAAGCAGAGCATTGTGGCCTTATCATCTGTGGAGGCCGAATATATTGCCTGCTCTGAGGCAGCAAAGGAAGCGATTTGGATTAGGCGTCTCTACTCTGAACTTATTTCCATTTCATCCTATTCGACACCACTCCTCCTATATGCAGACAACCAAAGTGCCATTCATCTGGTCAAAAACAACAAGTTTCACGAAAGGACTAAGCACATTGATACAAAGTATCACCATGTGTGGGATACACTCTCTCAAGGCCTAATTCGAATTGAGCATATTGGCACCCAGGACATGACCGCGGATATTCTTACCAAGGCCTTGACCCGGGAAACTCACTGGAAACACCTTCATGGCCTAGGATTATTTTGATTGTTTTTCTCTTACATACTTTTCATTGCTTTCGTTGTCCTCTGTCGCAGTACTCTTTTTACCTACTACTGATGGTTTTTTCCCACGAAGGTTTTCCTCAGCAGAGGTTTTTAATGAGGCTGTAGGACTTATTTTAGTTTTTATTATTGTTCTTTTCGGAGGTTTATTTTTTCAGTTGTACTACTGATTTACTTGAGTTTGTTGAGGATTAATCTCGCCCAAGAGGCTTATCATGCCATTGTGCTTTTTCAGGTTCATAAACCTTTAAAGTAGTGGGAGTGTTGAAAATGGCAGTTAAGTACCCATAGCTCAGACTGGAGGCTACAGTGGTGTGCGTACCTCTCAGATGAGGACGCGTAAGCAGTGAAAAGTTTTCACCTTATTTCTTTTTATTTCTTTTCTTCTCTTTTCTTCTTAACCTTCTCAACCCTCAAGTCGACAATGAACTCCACTCCACACCTCTTGTATGAAACTCTCCTTACTCCTTATTCTCTACTCTTCACACACATACAATACAAGGTTCCCTCATTACCATTAGAGCCAACTCAGTCCACTGCGTAAAACCCACCTTTCAGTCATTACTGTTGCAACGACAACTGGTTTTATCCTGTCTGTCGTCCTCAATTTCCAACACAACCTCCCTGGGCCCGATCGAGTGATACACCATGAGACGAGCAATCAGACCACTAATCAAACCTTTTTTGCCTCTCTCGAACCTGGAAATCTGAGCCTTCTGATAACCGCCTCTTACACTACTTGGCGGACCTTACCCGTTGATCCTTTTCCCCAATGGACTATCGGTACTTTTTATCATGGCTCCATCGCCTTTTTCAGGAAATCGGGAGGACTCACGTTCCGGCTGATGTGGGAGATTATGATATATCGCGACTAATGAGGTCTTCGTCCTCGGCATGTTTTCGGAAAGTGGAAGGTTGGCGGGGCTGTGTTGTGTTTGTGTGATGGCTTGTGAATATACTAAGGCTAGCTAGCTGTGTTGACGATTACTTATATCTATCTATCGAGGCCAGGGGTGAGATTGCGGATTGTGCGTGGGGTATCGTAAAAAAGTGGGGCCCCGATAGGCGTTTTCTTGGGGAAACATGGGTGATTGGGTCATGAGTTTTCACTCGGTATTTTGTCCCGTTTTGTGGAGTGCTCATTTGTTTGGCTGTATGGTAGGGTGTTATGGCCCGTGAGTGGATGGGGAGGGTGATGGGAATGGTGTGCTCGCTCTTGGGCTGTTGTGGATATTGCATATTGTCGGGTACGGGTACTGGGACCCGTACCCCGCGTGCGCTCTTGGATTCACCTGGGATGTGGGCTTCACCTCGAGATTTGCCTTTAGCCCCCATGTTCCCCTCGGTAAATTCCGGAGGAGTTTCCTTTCTATGATATCTCGTGAGGAGTATAGGGGTTATGAATGTACTATGTGTTTCTCTTTATCTTTCTATATCGAGGGAGGGGGGGGGCTTTTGGCTGGGTATCGTAGCGCACGTATCGAGTATTCAAGGTTATCCCATTTACGGCGGCTGGAGTGTGCTATTACCCCCTATTCCGCTCTGCTGGGTTTCCCGAGGTCCCAAGCATTGGCCTTTTTGTTTCTTTCCTTTTTTTTCCCCTTTCTGTAAGCAGCTCATACCCGCCCACTGCCATGGATCCCTGGGGAACCTTGCGCACAGAACGTGAACGAGTACTGTTACCTTGAGTGAGCGGCTGGTACGGTGGTTAGGTGTTCTGTCGTGCTCTAATGATGGTGCTCTAGGTACTCTGGTGGCTGCCTTTTGTGGGAAGAAAGGAAATGGGGGTCATGAGAAATCACTCTCTGTGTGTGGATTGGTTTGATAGTTGAGCGAATGTTTATTTCCTGCGTGCTCGGGACTGTGTCGCTGGATGGGGTGTCTGGGTTGGGGGGGCCTGGAGTGAGGACTAGGAGGAGCAAACCACGTCGGTGGACGATGTATACGCAGCATGTTACGTGCTGTGCGGGACTATCATTAAATTTTTAAGTTATTCGTGAAACTGGGCTTAGGGCCATGTGTTTCCACAAACCTTCCCTTATCGGACCCCCAGTCCCCATTCGCTCGTACCCTGATCTCAGATAATCACGGCCCCTGACCGAGTTTAAGTCTTGCCTCTCCAATCCAATCATTTTTCCCCCATCATCACCACCGTACAAGCACCCATATAGGTGGTGCGCTGAAACCCCCCCTATTAAACACAAGCACGATGCCTCGCTCCGCCCCAATCACCCCGTCTAGGCGCTCTCACTTCGCGTATATGCAACACCGTGGCGTCTCGCCCGTCACCGCAAGTTCCACCCCTTCACCCCCCTCCTCCCCCGCCGCTCGAGCACATGCCCGCGCCGCAGCCAGAAGACTTCCAGCCAGGTCCTCCTCCGCCCCTGATACCCGCACTCTTAGCACTATATCTACCCCTTTGTCTACCTCCTTCGCGGGAACTTTCGATCATCCGCAGGTCCACAGGGACTTGCTCTTCCACATGCACTTGCTCAAGTTCATGACGACGGAGTATATCCCGCTCCTCACGTTCGCTTGGGGCGCAGGAGAGGTCACGGAGCAGGAGCTCCAAGGCGAGCAGGGGTGTTTTGAGAATAGGAAGGTGGTCTTGACTATGATTATTCGGGGAGAGGACAAGTTGCTTAGGGAAAGGTTTGTCTTTTCCTTTGCTTTTTCCCCCCTTTTCCGATGAATGAGCACGAGGGAGCTCATATTTGGGCGGGGGTAGTTCGGATATAGATACTACTATTCATAATCTTGAGAGGTTGGAAGTGGTGATGGGCGAATGGTTGAGTACTCGTATGTTGGACAGCGTTCTGGTGAGGTTGCATAAGGTTGGTACTGTACAATGCATTGTTGTTATTCGGTTTCCTGAATTTGCCTCTCTCTGGTAACCAGTACCTAGTTTAACGAGGAAAGGCTAACCCGGATTTGCATTTAAAAGCGGTTCTATCCAGAGTTTTGGTGTGGGAGGGAAGATGGTAGCTAGTTTCTGTATGCACAAAGCCGAAAAATGGTTGCTCTCTTGTAACCCTCCGGCAGATGGGAATAATTCGGCAGTGATATATTATGATCTTATCATACTTGTAAGCACATACCAACCGATGAACCGACACCACAACGAGTGCTACCCCCCATCTCATTTTCGCCTCCTTTCATATCTGAGACTTACGCTTACTGTAACCTACCCACCAACACACACACCCCCCCGCGAACAAATTATTTGAAAACATAAGCACAGGCTGCTTATGTGATGCAAGAAAACACCACAGCGGTTACTGGTGCAGATTGCGTTATCACACTAGTACTGTACCGAGTATGTGGGGGAGGGAGGATGTTTTACTCAATTTCGTTTCCTAGATTTCCTGCCATTTACTCGAGTACTCCCCCCCCCCTTTCTTATCTTGACTGTGGTGATACCTAGTTACAGTACCACTTGGCTTCACGGTATGACGGAGATGCACGGTACCCTACCGTACCGATGAACAGACAAGTCGGGTGATTGGCGAACGAACGGACGAACGAAGGGTTGGAAAGGGTGATTGCGGGAGAACCGGGTTCGGAGCTATGATCATGATCGCTCGATGGCTAGATGGAATGTTGCTTGGAGGAACTGTCATAACATTAACCGAGACAACCGGTTTTCCTTCTTTCCTTCCCTTGTCTCGCCTTCCCCATCATTCTCTGCCTTCCAGAAACAGGGTATAGAATTATCCGCCCGTTTCACACACACGTTCATGATTATCCTCTCAGGAAGATGCTACTCCTGTGCCATCACAGAAATCTCGTTCTTGGTCCAACCCCGCCCCCCTCCGAGTTTATTTCTTGGATTGAATTGGTCCAGATTAGGATGGGTGATATAGGCGCTTGTAACACCCTCAATGCAATGCTTGCGCGCATCTTGTTTTGCTTTTCCGGGTTTTTCTTTGAATGTGGGAGTGGTGGGGTTTGGTACAGTACCAGTACCCGAACTGACTGTCGCCTGGGGGTTGGAAGCGATGGATGGGTGTGACGGGATAAGGCTTTTTGGGCTGCTATTGGGAATTCATGGCAGGTGGAATGAACTGTGGAATCTGGTTGCTCTGAATTGCTTTTTTGATGGTGGTCTGACGGGGCGTCACTGTGCCTCTATGGTCAGCGAGTTTATCATCGGTGGGAAACAACCTCTTGCTTTCTTTGTTTTTTACATGTTGCGTTGCACTTTACCGCTGTGGGATTATTAACGTTGGGATGGGTAAAAGTCAGATGCTTACGATTTTCTCTTTGTTTCCTTTGCTTCCTACTCACACATCCACTTCATTTCCACCAAGAACGAGGCATTCGCCCAACCAACTGTACTCCAATACTCCAGTACGCCGACTTCCTGCTCCGCCATATCCTCCGTTTGGAAAAAGGAAATAAGCGGGTAAAAAAATCCAACACTTATTAGCCCAAGCCAGCTATATGAGACAGGACTGGACCGAGCGAAGTTTAAACCCCTAACCATACTTGCGTATATCTAAGTTCCCGGTTCCCTTCCTCTGTTCCCCACCCACCCACCCGTCCAAAAACCCAAGTTAACCCCAACCAAAAAAAAAACCACTTTCAAAATGGACGAAACCTGCACCCTAACAATAGCCTTCGAAGAAACTACCTGGGAGAATTGCTGCCCGAACACAATCCCCGAAACCGCCTCGACCTCCTGCCCGCCCATCCTGCAAGACTGGGACAAGTGTCCGACCCCCTACACCAACTGCGCGGACCCGTCCTCGCACCGAGAGATGTGCTCGGCATCGCTGAGCGGGTACACCGACCATCAAAGCCTGAACCGGAAGTGCTGCCCGCCGGGGTACGCCTGCGGTGATACTTAGGCTGCTCCCTGCGTCCTGATAGCAGACAACGTTACGTGGGGGGAAGAGGAGATGGGGGTGGTGCGCATGAACCCGCAGTACCTCGCCACACCCGCCGTTTTTGCCGGGTGCCATGACGCCACGGCCCTCTCACCGGCCGCTTTTGGCGGGATCGTGGCGGTGGGGGTCGTATCCTTTTGCTTCCTGTGCGGGGTCCTCCTCTGGTGGATCCGGCGGGGGCTGTACCGGGATCCTAACAGGCGGAGGTATTGGAGGACCGGCGAGCGGGGGGGCGCTGGAGTCGCTGGAGGGATTTCGGCCTTGGGCATGGGGGACACGGGGATCAGGATCACGAAGGAGTTCAAGGTTGAGGAGGGGAAGGATGAGGATGCCGCCAGGATGGAAGCGGGGAGGGGGAAGGGGAGGGGGAGGACGAGTGGGGATAGTACTGCTAGGATGGTGCCCGAGGATATGACTACCGTCGGGGACGTTGGCGAGGGTGAGGAACCACCGCCGGAAGGGACCTCATGGGTCGCCGGCGCCGGGGAGGGGGGGAGAAATGAGGTATAGGAAATCGATATTTATGAGAGGATTTAGGAGAAGGGTTTTTTTTTTTTACTACTTGTTTTTTCCGGGACACTATCACTTTGATATCTTCAAGGTAATATTTTTTTTGCTTTTTTTATTCTGGCTGTATATAGGATTTGGAGTTTTTTTGGTTCCCCCCCTCAATACCCTTTGTTTCTTATGCTTAGGTGTTCGCGTGGGCGAGTGAGTGATAAGGCATGACCGGTGCATTCCTTTTTTTTTTCTCTGTATTTTTTTATTTTTTTATTTTTTACCACAACACCTTTCTCGATAAATTAAACCATCGATCCCATATCATACCGTTAGATAATATCTTTACCACCTCAATTTGATACTAGACGCCGTTATACGGTTGCCGGGAAATTCCGTGACCAATCACCACTTCTCCTGACTCATATCCAGCACTTACAATACACCACGTGTAAGTTACCGGTATTCCCATACTGTACAGTACCATGATACGACACAACTTCAGCCCTTACAGCACAGCCCCCGACCAGGCATCCATCCTCACTGCCGGCACTGGTATCATAGCCGATTAAAAGCACTCTGACAATACCGACACCACTTCCAGGAATAACTCTGCCAAGATCGCCAGATCACCACTGACCGTAGTCGAATACGGTACGGTAGCTTCCTGAGCTTTGGTACAGTGTACCGGCCCGAACGGACTCGGTGTTTTAGTTATCGTGATGCCCGTGCGGCGGTAAGGGCAGTAGTAGAGTAAAGTACCTTAGTTGTGTGTGTGTGGGGGGGGGGGGCGAGTACAGTACAGTACAGTGCAGTTATTATACCACAACCGCGACTGTGTAGAGAGGACTGAAATCCCCGGTGGGGATATGATAAAATACGGGATCTATCGCTTGTATGATAATATTATGATATGATCACCCCGTCGAGCTGAAAATGGCGGGAGGATTTAAAGTGGGAGGGGTTCGGTTCTAGGTTTTGTGATTGGTTTCAACATGCGTAGGTTACTATATAAGTACATTTACCGACTCGAAACGCTGACAGGAACAATAGATAGATCTCATCTCATCTCTGGTTATAGTATTATTCTCGTTCCCCGTCGGTGGATGTGATAAGGTCTCCTGACTGACTGACCGACTACCGGTAGATAACTCACGCGCTGGCACGTTGGTTCCGGATCATCCCGCGTGGTTGTGGGATAATTTGTGCTAGCGGTGTTGTGCGATATCTTGATAAAGCGCTACCGTAGTTAGTCCTTAGATCCTCCGTTGGGATTAGGGCTTGGCTCGGTTGCTGGGGTGTTTAGGTAATATGCTGGGGGGTAGAGTTACTAGCAATGATGCTAAAATTGTATGTTATTCTTTAGATGTCTGAATGTCAAACGGTGATCTCGAAGCAAGAAAGTTACAGTGTAATAGTAGGCAATCAATTGGAAGCGATAAACCCACATTGTCACGGATGTGACTTAGTAAGGAAAGGGTTTCCACGTGACACAAGGTTATGAGTCACAGGTATGTTATTGTTTCACGCATATAACCTATTCGGGTTGTATGATTAGTTATGTGTGGGATTTGTGATGCTTTCGCACATGGCTCGAGTATGAGTCATGGGACATGCGCCTGACGAGTATGCCTTACGAGTATGCCTTACGGGCAAGCCTTGCGCATATGATTTATGTTTCGCACATGACCTTAGTATGATGTCATGGGTTTCGTGCATATGACTCAGTCGAGTCATATGACTTGTTTATTGGGTTATGATTGGTTTATGAGTTTTGCACATGACCTCACTATAAGGTCATGGGTTTTGAGCATGTGATCACTTTGGTCACATGACTAGTTTGTTTTGATTTGGTTTTGCACATGTGACCACTTTAGGTCACATGATTAAAGGCGGAAAGAACACTATATCTAAGGAGGCCGATGCGGCTGAGGAAGATAGGTTCTTCACGCTTTGTTCTAAGTACTTTTCCTACATATTACTTTAACGAATATAAAACACCTTTACGATCTTTATCCTTATTGCAACCTTATTATTACGCCAAGAAACACTTGTTACGAAGACAAGTTAGAGAAAGTTTACGATAGGTGTTTCCGATAGAAGACAAAGGTCTTGTACTATCGGTAATATAGGCAAAAGCCTAGAGCTATTGTAAGACAAGGGAAAGAAGAAGAACAAGAGGTAAGTATCGTTCCCCATCGCCAAGAACTAACTATCGGAAAAGGGGATCGTTACATTACAAAGCGTCACCTAGTGCGACGCCAAACGATACAAGATGGCATCCTTCAACCCAGATCGGGAAGGAGATATTGACATCAACGATCAAAATCTTAATCTAGGAGGATTCAGCGACGCCCTAGATCACGTCTCAGCAGAACCCTCGAGAGCAGCAAGCCCAGTAACCCCAGAGAAAGGATCACCAGTCGATAGCTCTCCTGCTGGAATGCCACGACCTGAGAGAATGTCGGGATCCGCTGTACCTAGGCCACCGGCCCCAGCCGCTCCGGCACCAGGAACCAGCATACTTGGAATGACTGAAAATCAGTTTCAGGCATTTCTTGCAGCCACGCGAAGTACAGGGCAAGGAAATATCCAACGACCAAAAGCAAAGGAGCCCGACACATACGAAGGAGCCGAAGATAAGCTACGAATATTCTTAGCGCAATGCGAGGGATATTTTGCAGTTAAGGGATACGGAGATCACCATGATGAAATTAAAATTCCCTATGTGGAATCTCTACTCAGAGGACTCGCAGGACAATGGATCATGCCCTTCCAAGATGGAAGGAAACAGAGGGAATGGGTTACGTACGAAGAGTTCAAGGCGACGCTGTTTGAACAATTTGGAGACCCCAACGCCAAAGAAACAGCAAGACGAAAGCTAGAAAAACTCCAGCAAGGAAAACAAACGTTCTCAGCATACTGGAACGAATGTCGACTATTGGAATATGAGGCCGAGTTTGATGACGCGACTCTCTACATCATCCTCCTGAGAAACTGCAGCGAGAGACTCCGAGAGGCATGGGGAATCTCTGACCTGCTCTATACGACAGCCGAACGATTTGCAAGATGGGCAATCGACAAAGAAAGCAAATTAAACATGGTTCGGAGCAACTCGGAAAATACTATAGCACATAGGGTGGTCCAATCATCCAGGAATGTGGACGGGACCTTCAAACCGCAAGCACCTTGAGGAGAAAGTCGAGTATTACCACCAGGCGAACCAATGGAATTGGACAAGTCAAGAGCAGGGCCTGCTCTGAACCTGTCGAAGGAAGAATACGCCAGAAGAATGAATGGGAAACTATGCCTAAGGTGTGGAAAAGCAGGGCATCGGATACGAGAATGCAGAAGCCGACTGGACAACGGATACTAGGGAAACAGAGCTACTGGAAATAATCGTTTCCAAAATCAGAAAAGAAGCAACATCCGCGAAATGATAGCAGAGGATTCACCGGCGGAAACGAAGAGGGTCCCCAGTAGACGGTGGTCTGGGAGACCCAAGATGTGGACCTGGAAAACCCATCAAATTAGCGAACTACTACATGGCACTACACACGCAAAGAGGAGAAGGAGATGGAGATCATGTGATGATCAAAAGGAAGATATACAACAGAGAAAGAGAAGAAACAACAATATATGCAATGCTCGACTCGGGGGCCACTGAAGACTTCATCGACAAAGAAATATGCGACAAATATGGCCTCCACACCAAACAAGCGAAGAAAGCAAGACAAGTCTACCTAGCTGATGGAAAGCCAAGCGCTATGGGTCTTATAACCCATACGGCGACAGTACCTATGGACATTGACAGCCATAGGGAAACGGCAACCTTTCAAGTGGCAGATCTAAAGAACCATGAGATAGTTCTAGGGATGCCATGGTTACGGAAGCATAATCCAACGATCGATTGGAACGAGAACAAGATGACATTTACAGGTGAACTATGTACGACACAATGTCTCAACAGTTCACCTGTAGTCTACTACACACCAATACGAGAAGCGGAAGAAGAAACTTTACATGCAAAGTTTGCCGAGATGCGGCAAGAAAAAAGGGTCCGGATACAAAAACTAGACCAAGAGGCAAAAGTGCCTACCAAGGGTTCCAAAGGGGCAGCAGGACACGACCTATATGCCAACGAAGGAATCAAGATACCAGCCAACGCGCAGGCAACGATAGCAACAGGAATAGCCATTGGACTCCCAGAAGGCACCTATGGACGAATAGCACCCCGCAGTGGTCTAGCAGTCAAACACCGACTCACGACCATGGCAGGAGTGATCGACGTCGACTATACCAGTGAAATCAAAGTGGTCCTGGCCAACCTAGCTCAAGAGGACTACCAAGTCCAGAAAGGTGATCGAATCGCACAGTTGATAATCGAAAAAATCAACAAAGAGGATCTGCATGAAGTAGATCAACTGGAAGAAACCATGAGAGGAAACAAGGGATTTGGAAGTACGGACCAAAACCAGCTCGATACAACAAAAAGAATTGAGATCAAAGAGATCACAGTACAAGCCTTTGGACGATATTATCGAAGAGGAGATACAACAGGAATTCTCAAATGGACATACGAAGACGAGAAAGCAGTTCTAGCAAAAATCAACATCAGCACAGAACTAGCAATCCAGGACAAGAAATACTAAAGCAAAAAGGGATGGAAAGAATTGGTTTCAAAAGAATATCACCAATTCACAAATCTATTCCAAGAAGAGGAAGCTATGGAGCTACCACCTCGAAGACCAGGAATCGACCACGAAATTCAGTTGGACAAAGACGAAAAAATGGGAAAAACAAAAGAAATTCCCAATAAGAAGTTATACCCCCTAGGGGAAGCAGAGCTCGAAGAACTTAGAAAGTATATCGAGCAAAACCTAAAGAGAGGATGGATTCGAGACTCTTTCGCATCAGGAGGATCTCCAATACTATTCGTCAAAAAGAAAGACGGAAAAATGAGACTCTGTGTGGACTACAGGGCCCTCAATTCGGTTACCAAGAAAGACCGATATCCACTACCCTTGATTGGGGAAGCACTGGACAGACTACGATCAGCAAAATATTTCACCAAACTCGACATCAAAGACGCATACCACAATATACGCATCAAGGCAGGAGACGAATGGAAGACTACATTCGCCTCCAGATACGGAATGTTTGAATACTTGGTTATGCCTTTCGGGCTAACCAATGCACCGGCTTTATTCCAGAGATGGATCAACAGGGTACTTAATAAGTACCTCGACATATGTTGCATCGTATACCTGGACGATGTACTCATATATTCGGAAAATATACAACAACACCAAAAAGATATCAGTCAACATCATGGCGGCAATACAAGGATCAGGAATGAAGATCAAACCAACAAAATGTGAATTCCATAAGGAAGAAACAGAATACCTTGGATTTATCATCAATCGAAGTAGGGTCAAGGTGGACCCAGTTAAAACAGCAGCCATTTGGGACTGGGCCAAACCAAACAACAAAACAGACGTTCAGTGCTTTATGGGATTCTGCAACTTTTATCGAAGGTTCATAGAGGGATTTAGCAGACTTGCAAAACCACTCTATAACCTTACGAAGAAAGACAAGAAATGGGAATGGGGAGAAAACGAACAAAAAGCATATGATGCAATACGAACGCATCTAACATCAGCATCCATACTGGTTCATTTCGACCCAAACCGAAAGACAATGATCGAAACGGATGCCTCAAAATATGTATGCTCAGGCATACTATCGCAACAGTGCGATGATGGAAAATGGAGGCCAGTCTCTTACCGATCCAAGACAATGACCCCTGCAGAGTGCAATTACGATGTTGCAAACAAAGAACTATTAGCGATAGTTCAAGCACTAAAAGAATAGAGGAGATACGTTTCAAATAATGACCATCCAGTCCGAGTTCTAACCGACCACAAGAACCTGGTCCCATTCATGACCACAAAAGAATTGAACGACCGCCAGATAAGATGGATGGAGCACCTTAGCAAATACAACTTCACAATCGAATACCGACCAGGAAAAGAGAGCGGAAAGCCAGATGCTCTTACAAGGATTGCACGCGACAAACCACAAACCAAAGAAGACGAAAGGATCAAACAAAAAACACGGACCCTATTACCAAAAACGTACTTCGAGGCCATAGAGGTTATCCAATTCACATCAAAGGAGGAAAGAGGAATTGAGGATGCAACTGAGAAAGACAAAACAATCCAGGCAATAAGAGAAGCCTTGGAAGAAGGGAAAAAGGAGATGAAAGGAATTGCACTGTGGTTATGCCAATGGAAGGACAGAAATATGTGGTATGATGGAAAACAATGGATCCCAGAAGAAGAGAAGATAAGGACAGACATCATACGACAACACCATGATATCCGAACGGCAGGACACGAAGGAACGGCTAAAACCATGGAATTCATCACGAGATCCTTCTATTGGCCAGGACTGCGCGAAGATGTCAAACCATATGTCAAAAACTGTGACATATGCCAAAGAACGAAAACGGCTAAACACGCACCATATGGATTACTAAAATCAAACGAAGTCCCCGAACAACCATGGGAAACAATTACTATGGATTTCATCATAGACCTACCAACATTGGAAAATTGCGATAGCATCTTGGTCGTGGTGGATCGCCTGACCAAAATGAGTCATTTCATTCCGGTTAGAAAAGACATCAACACGAGGGATTTTATACAAATATTCTTCTGAGAGGTCTTTCGACTTCACGGCCTCCCAAAGAATATCATTAACGATCGAGGAACACTATTCACATCGGGACTATGGAAGAAAGTAACGGGAGAAATGGGAATACAAAACAGAATGAGCACAGCGTTCCACCCACAAACAGATGGACAAATGGAACGGGTAAATGCGATACTCGAATAATATTTAAGGGCCTATGTCAACTATCAGCAAGATGATTGGTACAAGCTATTATCAATGGCCGAATTATTCATACAACAATGGAAAGCAAGAAACAATTGGCACGACACCCTTCTTCGCGAATTACGGACAACATCTACAAAGTCAGACCACATATCATACGATTAATGATGTGATACCGGAAAAAGCGGATATGAGAAAACTCCACGAAACCTTACAATACGAGATGAGTCAAGCCCAACAATGGCAAAAAGAACAATACGATAAGCACCGAAGACCGGATCCAAACATACAACTAGGAAACATGGTATGGCCAATACTACGCAATATCCATACGACACGACCATCAAAGAAACTGGACTACAAGAAAATTGGACCCTTCAGGATATTGGAAAAAGTGGGCAGCCGAGCTTATAAACTCGACCTTCCCCCCTCAATGCGAATACACAATACATTCCACATCTCACTCCTCGAATTACACAACGACAATAAATTTCCTTCACAAATACTTATTCCTCCCCCTCCGATCGAACTCGACGGAGAAACAGAGTATGAGCTCGATGAAATAGTCGATTCCCGCTTCTTCCACGGTCACCTCCAATACCGAGCCAAGTGGACAGGATACTCTCCTGAATACGATAAAACTTGGTACTTCGCACACAACTTCGAAAACGCACAAGATGCCATCTCAACCTTCCACCAGCGATACCCAGGCAAGCCCGGCCCAGGTGACGATCACGTTCAACCAAGACAAAAGCGAGGGAAAGACTCCCACGCCATTGCAGCAACACGAGGGCTGGGGCGATAGCTCCCGCCAAACCACACCCACCAGCCCCGAATACTCATTCATGGGGCCAACGGACGAGGAACTCAAAGAAAGGGAAAAACAAGCACAGCATAACGCCATGTCATGGACAGTATGCTATGATGATGGTTGCCAAACACACTTTGGCGACAAAGAAGGCTCGGGATGGTTCCCGAGGGAATGTCGGAAGCGTGGCCCACGCCCGGACCACGTTCTAAAGCATTGGCAACAATGCTTCAGAAATGGGTGCAGGATGCACAGGGCACAGAAAATATCTGCAGGATTCTACCTGCAGAAAGATGGGAGTAGGAAAGAGTTGGAAGGAGAAGATGTCAGAATGGGATGGGCCGCGAGGACGCGGACCAAGGAGGGAGGGGCCCAAAACTCCTCAGCAGACATGGAACCGAATGTCAGGAGCCTATACAGGCAGATCCGGGGACTTCGAGAACAACTGGGCCAAGCCGAGGCCACAATTTCAGCAAACGACAAAACGATCGCGGAGCTTAGACAGCTGAACGACAATCAGCGGTACACGATCGAGATGGCGAATCTGACTCTGGAATCGGTAAGGGTCAGATGGAGGATGGCAGACGAAAAGTTCCACAAGCTGAGAAGGACCATGCGCTTGGCAGGATGGGAACTATTGAAACTGGGAGAAAAAGCCTGATGGGACTCAGGCTTAGGAGGAGGGGAGCTAATGTCACGGACGTGACTTAGTAAGGAAAGGGTTTTCATGTGACACATGGTTATGAGTCACAGGTATGTTATTGTTTCACGCATATAACCTATTTGGGTTGTATGATTAGTTATGTGTGGGATTTGTGATGCTTTTGCACATGGCTCGAGTATGAGTCATGGGACATGCGCCTGACGAGTATGCCTTACGAGTATGCCTTACGGGCAAGCCTTGCGCATATGATTTATGTTTCGCACATGACCTTATTATGATGTCATGGGTTTCGTGCATATGACTCAGTCGAGTCATATGACTTGTTTATTGGGTTATGATTGGTTTATGAGTTTTGCACATGACCTCACTATAAGGTCATGGGTTTTGAGCATGTGATCACTTTGGTCACATGACTAGTTTGTTTTGATTTGGTTTTGCACATGTGACCACTTTAGATCACATGATTAAAGGCGGGAAGAACACTATATAAGGAGGCCGATGCGGCTGAGGAAGATAGGTTCTTCACGCTTTGTTCTAAGTACTTTTCCTACATATTACTTTAACGAATATAAAACACCTTTACGATCTTTATCCTTATTGCAACCTTATTATTATGCCAAGAAGCACTTGTTATGAAGACAAGTTAGAGAAAGCTTACGATAGGTGTTTCCGATAGAAGACAAAGGTCTTGTACTATTGGTAACATAGGCAAAAGCCTAGAGCTATTGTAAGACAAGGGAAAGAAGAAGAACAAGAGGTAAGTATCGTTCCCCGTCGCCAAGAACTAACTATCGGAAAAGGGGATCGTTACACACATTATGAAATGGCTGGTGTGTATCCTCTCTCTTCAAGCTTTGTACCTATTACAACCACAGTGAAAGAAAAAAGCAAATACACATACCCGATATTATGTTTTGGTTAATTATATTCTTTTGCTTCACCTCATGATAACATCATTTTACTTTGATAAAGACTTTCCATTTACATTTCATCTACAGTCACTCGGCAGAAGTGTTTGTAAAACCGGTCTCAGATGACTAAGATGCCTTGCCAAAATGCTACCTTTCAACAAAGTGTAAAGTTGATCGTGACCGTTCACCCCAGCGACCATGACCATTCACAAATCTACACCCACTGAAGCCTCCTTTACCTAATTAATTAATTTATTAATTTCCACTACCTTTTTTTCCAATGGTTAAGTGTTCTGGAAATACGAAGTATGCCGTAAAAAAAAGACCCCTCCCTAAAACCACCGTGAGAGAAATGGGCCTTGCAGAAAAGGGCATAATAATCACCTTTTTCTACTGCCTCCCGAATATTGCCTTGGTGGCTCAAATTATTAGATACCCATAGACAACAGTTAAGAGCTTTCTTGTTCGGGCATGTGAACACTAATCTCTTGAAAATCTCCCTCGTTCCGGTTGCCCACCCATTTTGAGTGGTCAACAGTATCGTACAATTATACAGGCAGCCAAGTCCAACTGGAAAATGACCAGATGTGCCTTCAGGGATCGCTATGCACCTGGTGTTTCTCTTAACACTGGTAACTCTTTGTGCTACCCAGAGTGACTGGATATGATTGCCTACTAAATTTGCCTGCATAGTGGACCAGGTACTCAGAGAAGCAAACATTAAAAAATGGATAGCCAAGTCAAGACCTAGGCTAAAGCCTGATCATGTAGCTAAGAGATTGAGATGGACTACAGCTCATAGAGACTAGACAGCTGAGGATTTTGAAATAGTGATTTAGAGTGATGAGTGCAGTGTGGAGAAATCCAAGGATCCAAAGCAACAATGGGTATTCAGAGAACCTGCAGAGAAGTGGTTGGCTGATTGTGTACACCCAAAGGAGAAGGATAAGGGAATCTCGCTTATGGTTTGGGGGTGCTTTTGGGGTAAAAGAAAAGGTCTATTAGTTCCTATTACTCAAACTATCAATAAGACCAGGTATGTTAGACTTTTGAGAAGATATATTTTTCCTGTTATTCATCAAATGATTTCCTTTGGTATACAACTTGAAGATGTTCTTTTTCAGCAAGATAATGCTGCTGTTTACAAGGTATATAGTATTATAGATTGGTTGGAGAGAAACAGTATTGAGGTTGTGGGCCACTCCCCTTATTCTCCTGATTTAAATCCTATTGTAACGATCCCTCTCTGGATAGTTAGTGCTTGGCGACGGGGAACGATACTTCTCTTTTTCTTCTTCTTCTTTTCTTTGTCTTACGATAGCTCTAGGCCTCTGTCTACGTTACCGATAGTACAAGACCCTTGTCTTCTACCGGGAACGCCTATCGTAAGCTTTCTCTAACTCTTCTTCGTAAAGCACCTTCCTTGGCGTAATGATATCGTTGCAATAAGGATAAAGATCGTAAAGGTGTTTTATATTTGTTAAAGTAATGAGTAGGAAAAGTACTTAGAATTCAATCTAATTTTATTTATACTAGTACCGCCGACACCGGCATACGACTAGTCTCCCCCACGCCCCATAAAACAAATCTATCTAAAATACACACTACCGCGGACTATTCTGCCTTGCAATCACTCCCCCCAAACATAAATCCCAAAAATCACTACCTAAATGGGCTCACGGGCGCTCGCAGCAACTAGTACTGTCTCTGATTAATGCGTCTTCCCACCTCGCCACCCAGCCACCGTCTCATACCCTCACCCCTATCCGCCTCCAACACAATCTGTCCCACATACTCAACAAAGGAAACATATAGTCTATCCCAACATCCTTCCGTCCTTTTATAGTGCAGTCCCAGGTCCACGTATCCCTCGGCCAGAACCATCCCACAAAATGAACAGTGCTCCTCTTTCAACAACCCTTTTGTCTTAGCCCACCGCAAAACCACCGACGTCCGAGTCGCGAGGTCCAGCTCGTCCCATTTCTGGTGTCGAGAATGCCAAAACCAATCGTGATACGTTTGTAAACAGCGGAGCTTTTTCTCAAAGTGTTCGGTGAAGGTGACTCGTTTCTGGGTGGCCGTCGCCGAAATCGCAGTCCCACAGCAGGGACAATCACAGCATCGCTGGTCGGGCAAGAAAAACCACTTCTTCGGCATGGTTACCAACCCCGGTAGAACGCATCCACTGCCATCGTGTTTCTTCTCACACCGGGTGCAGGTCGTGGGGTCTCCTACCGTCGCCCACTAGCCACTTCTTTCCACCATCAGTGTGCCGTCCAAGGGGTTACCTGCCACTACCAATTCCCCATCCACCGTCTCAACATGCCGGGGAATTCCTAGGCCTAACCACCTGTGGCTCACCTACCAGGACTTCCACTGCAGTATCGTTGAATCCTTGTACAAGTCCTCATCAGCGGGCCACCCTATAGCATAGCGGGGGCACTTAGTCCAGTGGTATCTATCATCCTTCCCTGCACAGCTGTCATGCCCGACCAAACCGGTCCCGCTGCGAATTCTCAGTAAAATATAGGAGTCCATATGGGTGAGGCCTCGGAGATGTCGAGGTGCCCTAGGTTCACGAGCATAATACCCGTGTCCCTCCCTGTTGTGCCATGAACCTCACTCTGCTTTTCGAAATTCTTGGGCCAATGCCGCATGCCCGATCCCAAAGCTTACCCCTTCCCAACTCAGCGGCCGCAATGGGCGCCCCACGCAGGCCTTAGCCTTTTTGTCCACCGTCTCATTGCCATCAATGCCCATGTGTCCCGGAACCCAGCTAATGTTGACATGGCTGAACTCATTAAACAATGGGGCCATAACTTCCCACATTTCAGCCGAATCTCCTTCCGGAAACATCCCGTCTACCAGGGTGAGGGCGGGCACACAGTCCAGAAACACATGGACCGGGCCCCTCTTGGCCATCATTCGAGCATATCAGAGTGCACAAACAACTGCAAACAGCTCGCATTCAACAATGCTCCAAGACAGGGGAACCGAGCACCCGTCGACACAGGACAGGGCAGGGCTCCTTTCTCAAATATTGCCCATGCCACACCAGCCCCTTCAGAGGACTTGGACCCGTCCGTGTATATAACCACATCCGAGGACTTGCAGAGATCTGTGTACAGCGAACGGTGGCGTGCAGCCATCACCGCCTTGTCCTTCCCAATCGTAATCGTGGGCCGGCGGGTGAGTTCCTTGTCCGAGTTCTGCCGGTGTGCCACCATTTCTTCCTGCTTCCAGTCATGCCGTATCTCACTGAACCACGGGTGTTGATCACAGTACCGGTAGTTAATAAATCGGCTGTAGCACCTTCTCTACAGATACCTCCCTTGGATGGCAACAGGTGGTGTTCCGAACTCAGCCAGCAGTATATTGTTTGCCAGCCTCATGGGGGTCTGGAAGACTGATCGGAGGCAGTCGTTGACGTGGACCTGAATCTGTTTCACATACGACCCATGGTTGGTTACAAATTCAAGCCCGTAATACACGGTCGGAAGATATGCTGCCTGCACTAAGCGGTAAGTTTCCCATGCCCCAAGCCCTCCAACACTCCCAAACCTCCTTCCCAACGCCGAAATTCTTCTCCTAATACCCAACCCCCTTTCCAACCAATACTTTACATGAGAAGAAAAATTAAAAAATACATTGAACCTATACCCAAGAACCCGTAAATCCTCAGAAGGCAAAACCATTTCTCCCAACAACTCCATACCCCCCCATGCCCTGTCCCCAAACCTGATCCACTGGGTCTTGAGGGCACTAAACCCCATCCCCCTAGCCCTTGCTATGCGATCGCAGTCTGCAAAAATTTCCCCCGCATGGTACCGGGCAGCGTTGCAAGACTCTGCAGCCACTATGATGACCCCGTCATCAACATATGAGATCACCAATTGTCGGACCCCAGGGGAGTAGCGCATTCGCGGTGTGAATATGTCCGCCACGTAGGCCCCGAAGAGAAAAGGAGAGAGAGGTGAGCCTTGAGGCACCCCTTTGCTGACATAGTAGGCTTTAGAGATGCATCCATTAAACCGGAAGAGAATTGACCGGCAGGATGTCCATCTTCGCACCCACTGACACAGGTTCAATGGGCACCCCCTGGCGACCAGGAAGTCTGACAGAAGGTCAACATCAATGTTATCGAATCCTCCTTCAACTTCCATGGACAAGATCAGTCGTTTATAGCCCTCATTGTGCCATAGGAACTCAAAGACCACTGCCATGGCGTCATGAACCCCCCTCTTCCGGCGAGAACCAAACTGTGTTTCCCCCAGGTCAAGACACCTGGCCAGTCTCAGTAAGACCACGCGTTCTGCAACCTTTACAGGTGTCAGGAGGAGGTGTATCATTCTCCATGACTTGACGACGTCGTATCTGGGTTTGTCAATCTTTGGTATGAGCACTACCTCTACCCGATGCCAATCTGGAATATTGTGACGTAATCCATAGTCGACCAAACGCCTCAAGTTTGCCGTATCCCTTCGCTTCCAAAACCTTACGAATGGATACCCAATATTATCTTCTCCTGGGCCTGTGTTCGTAGGGGACCTAGCGAGGGCGATCTCCATTTCCTGGGCACTGTCCATATCAATTACGGAGTCCTTCCAAGGAGCAGGATCACCAGGGGATAGCTGTTGTGCGATTAGGTCACTGATGTCGGAATGTGTCGTGGCGTAGGACCCATCTGGCCTGGTCATGGAGGGAAGCGTCCGCTTGGCTTCCAATTTTCGTGCTAGCCAAAAAATGTCTGGGTCCTGGCTCTCAGCTATCTTAGCCCTGATGTGTTCGAACCTGGCCCTCAATAGGCAAGCCCGGTAAACACTCCTGACCAGCTTGTAGTCCTCCGTCCGCTCCGTCTTGCGCTTGGAGTATTGCCGTAGCCGAGTCACATCCAGCCTCATTGTTTCCAACTCTGGTGTCTACCACTCGCACCGACCTCTGCCAATGGAGGCCCGTGGGAGTGCGTCCACCACCCGCTTCACACCTTCCCACAGCTTCTCATCTTCTACCTCCTTGAGGACGTCCAGTTGTTTACCGACTTTTTCCCAGACTGCTTTTTTCCAAGCCGGTCTCCGACGCATAACATTGTCAGGGAGGTCCACCTTCAACTTAAGGGCTTGAGCACTGTACTCACAGCCAGCGGTGTCCATGTATCGATGTCGGACATATGGCGTCCTGTGTAGGCATAGGTCGATTCTGGAAATGTCTTGAAAGGTTGGCACTGTCGGCGGCACCATATTCATATCCCGAGCCGGGGCCGTGAATCACTGTTTCAGACACCGTCCTCCTGTATTGTTATGGTCCGCGTTGGGATCCCAGTCTTGATGTCTGGCATTGAAGTCTCCAAACGCGATGTCAGGTTCCCCAAGCTCATTCAACCATCAAAGAAACTGGTCCTTGGTATAGCCGGGTCGAAAATAAACTCCAGCGAGTACCTTCTTTGCCCCTTTTTCCCAATACCCAATCTGAGCACTGCCTTCCCCGTGCCTAACCACCTCAAACAACTCACAAATGTGGGACCGAACAAATACCTCAACACCTGACCCCTTAACAAAGGAAAACAAATCCCACCCATCAACATCCACTGGTACATGCTGTCCCTCTCGATCAACAGGAGGTTCAATAATAAAAAACAAATCAACAAAGGAAAACACGTCAAATGCCAGCGCCCAATTCCGACTACTCCTCCCCACGTTTAATGCTAATGTCGTAATAAGCATTAAAAGGGGGCTTCAACTGATCCACTCGGGCTACAAGGGCCAGAGGCATAGGCGGAGCCGGTATCCGGATCCCGGGCAACCCAGCTTGTTTCCTCATCGCGGGGCTTGGTGGCAGTACCATCCTTAGTTTTTAAAATCCCACGTGCCGGAGAGGGGGAAGGCCGTTCCGGTTCCTTACCCTTGGCTTTTTCTGACTTATGGCGGGGAGTCTCTTCTTCCTTATCACTGCTAATCTCGACCAGCCTGGGTGTTGGGGATCTTCCACGACTTCGGCTTCTTCTCCTCCTCTTCCTTTCTACCCTCTTACCCTGCGGCCCCAGATCCTTGACCTGTCCCTTCGTGGGCGTGGTCGGCGTGGTCTTTCCCTGTCCAGCAGGCGAGGAAGGTGGAGTCGGGGATGATGATTTGATACCTGGGCATCGTTCGTACCCCGTGAAGTGGTCGATTCGGTCGCACAACCAGCACTGTCTCCTGGTATGTCCACAGGCCGGGCCCACCCCTCCGGGACAAGCCAGTTTGCTGCACATGTGTTCTCAAGAAAAGTGCTCTCCAAAGCAGAATCGGCACCGAGGGGGGCGGCCACATGTCGCTTCAAAGTGGCCGGTTTCCAGGCACTTACCACATACCTTGAGGGGGCGATGCTCTTCAAAGATTCTGACATTGCGGGCTCCTCCTCGCAACCAAATCTTTCCCTCCGTTAGTCTTTCCTTGATGGCCTCATTATTTTCCACTACGAAGCGGATTCCGCCACTTGCAGCATTGGCCTGCCTCATAGCATGTATGGATCCCATAATATCGGGCCGGGAAACAGTAACTACACCAGTATTGGATTGCTCTAAGTCAGTGCGAAGGCCATCAAAAGCCGCGCTTCCAGTCCATCCTTCCACCTTCCAAATCGATCCCCATCCTGTGTCAGCAAGCGGAACACCAGAAACAAAGATCTTCACCTTTTCCAGATTCCTCTGGAATTCAAATTCTGGAAGTGACAATTCTCTAAGCAGATCGAGCCTGGCCTTGTCCAACCTGTTGCCTACCTCTGTTACCGAGTGTACCGCCAAGGTCAGGAAAATACATCCAATTTCTGGCCGGACATGCCCTGCGCGAATATAAGGAGCATTTCCTCGGATCTTTCCCTGATTGGAAAAGGTCACATTAATCCGATTTCGGATTGTCTCAATATCGACACCCTCTGGCAGGGCAACCTTCTTTCGAGTGGTGAAGCGCATGGTGATGTGCCTCCCTTTAGCATTCGGGGTTGGCAATGAGCGCGGCGGCGGCGGCACCGAGTTCAGTGGGTCTGGGGGTCCCATTGGTACCCGTCTGTATTCCTGCCGTGTCTGAGTCGCGCCTACCTTGACGCTGGCCAGGGCAGCTGGTCCGGATTGGGCTGCCGTAGTAGCAGGTATCGCATCCTTCGGAGCCGATTCCTGTTTATCAGCCTTCTCCTGAGTCTTAGCCGGGGTCGCCGTTTCTTTTTCTTTTCCAGCCTCTCTGGCAGCTTTTCTTCTCCTCTTGGCACCACCACTCAGGCGTTTGCCACGCTTCCTCCATTTTTTCTTTTCATCTTGCTCCACCCCTTCCTCCTCTTCCCAGTGAACCGACTTGCCTTCACCTCCTCGGTCTACCCGCAAGACTACTCCCCCTTCACTAGAGGAGCTGCCACTGCTGCTTGACTGGTGTGATGAGGCCACTGATGCATGCCTGGCAGGACATACCCGTTCCTGTAGGCCAGCGGGGGGCTTAAGCACGTATGCCATTCGTTTTACTACCTCTGTAAAGGAGGCCTTAGCAGTAGGAGCCTCCTTAGAGGCCTCCTTTTTCCCAGGAGTAGCGGATGGTAGGGTAAGCTCCGACGAAACATCGGAGGTATTGTGAGGTACAGCTGGTAAGGAGCGACGGCGCAGGGATAACCTCACCTGAAGGGCTTCAATTTCCTCCCCTTGCCTACCAACAATGTCGGTCAGTGCTTTTACAGCCCGTTCCAAGACATGAACTTGGCTCCAGTAGTTTATCCCGTTCCTTGGACCTTCATTGTCAAAGGTGGGGCCGCTGTTCATCCAAGTTCGTACGTCCTGTACTGTGTCGTCTTCAATTGATCCAGACTCCGAGGAAAGGAGAGGCTGAGTATTACCAGACTGGATGTCCTCCAGACCTTCCAACATGGATCCGATTATACTACCTGAGCTGGGTCCAGAAGAGGGGGTCCTACCAGCGTCCAGCATCTTACAGACACCTGCCATAATTGAGTCCGCCTGGGCTATCACAGCGTCGGTGCCCTCTGGTTGGGTTTCTGGGAGCAGAACTTCCAGTGGAGTTGAACCTCCACTAGGGGCTTCTGAGGAACCCTCTAGTTGGCCTCCAGGAGGTGACACCCATCGTCCAGTAATAGGCGGAGGTGATGAACCCATGGCTGGTGAAGGGGCGTGTAAGCTGTCGCCCAAACCAGTCACTTCTGAGTTGCGCCCATTATCCAGCTCCATAGGGGTATCCCTAGCCAGCACCTCAGAGGTGGGTAGGGCATCCTCGGTCATCAGCGGTGACGGAGAGAGGGTTGTAGCCTCGATTGTCGATGGGAGCACCACAGGCGGAGGGATGGCCAGGCGTCCATGGTGAATCCCTAGGGGTAGGCCGGGAAGAGTGGGGACAATCTATTTTTTTCGTCCCTCATCAACGTTGATAGCCCTCAAGAATTGGGGACCAAGGAGAGGAGCAGCAGATCGCTTAATGGGAGATGCTGACCGTGTTCGGCAGCGTGTTCCAGAGACAGGAGGGTTGTAATCCTCGTCATCAGGGTCGTCCAGCTTGAACTTCGGGGTTTCGTAAAGAGCCCTTTCGCCTGAAGACATTCCTGCCAAAAAGGAGGGGGTCAAGGAGCCGGTCCCGGTATTGTGGGCCTGGTGGAAGAAGCTGGGCATCTTCCTTTGGACAGCCCTAGTGAGGGGAGGAGTAGCGGACCAAGAACGGGCCTCAACCGTGACGGCAGTCGAGTTGTCCTTAGTGGGGGAAACGGAGGATTCAGGGACTACAGCCTGAGAATCTTTAGGAGGGGAAGGTGCGGGGGCCGGAGAGTATTCCGAGCCACGGTCCGAGTTGAACCGAACGAAGAGCCCTGTAGTAGTGTCCTTGCTCAAGCCACACGTGGCTGAACAGCCACTCCCAATCAGGAAACCTCTCACCAAAACCTCCACTTCTTTCATCATGGTAACGGTCGCGTCAGCGACCGTTTGCCGGACCAAATCATCAAACTGCGGGTTCACCGCATTCTGACACCTGTGGCAGTGTTGGAACTGTAAAAACTTAAAGTTT
Source organism: Tuber melanosporum (assembly GCF_000151645.1). NCBI lineage: Eukaryota > Fungi > Ascomycota > Pezizomycetes > Pezizales > Tuberaceae > Tuber > Tuber melanosporum. The sequence continues at coordinate 39,849 of NW_003298823.1, read as the reverse complement.
CCTTTGGGTGCAACATAAGACCGTGTGGTGGTAGGGATGAGGCCACGGCCAGCCTCAGTAGCAGGCGCAAGAGACAGGGCCGCACAGGCTGTCTCAAGCGAGTAGGAGGGGTTGGAGTCGAACCGAACAGGGGACGACATCCTCGAAGGGGAGGGAGAATCCGTGGATGAGGAGGCTGTCGAAGACGCCATCCTCGCCCAAACTATACTCAGTGATTACCGGGACCAGGCCACGGATATCTCACACTGAAGTATCTTCTAAGCAAGAACAACAACTTCTAACCGACCGCCCAAAACGAAAAACACAAACAAGTAACAGTGGATGAAGTATTTATCGCGAGCAAAATAAGGTAAAGTATTGGGTGTGCTCACTTCCGACACGGAGTGCAAGAAGTAGGAAAAGTACTTAGAACAAAGCGTGAAGAACCTATCTTCCTCGGCCGCATCGGACTCCTTATATAGTATTCTTCCCACCTGTAGTCATGTGACCTAAAGTGGTCACATGTGCGAAACCAAATCATAACAAACTAGTCATGTGACCGAAGTGATCACATGCTCAAAACCCATGACCTTATAATGAGGTCATGTACAAAACTCATAAACCAATCATAACCCAATAAACAAGTCATATGACTCGACTGAGTCATATGTGCGAAACCCATGACCTCATAATGAGGTCATGTGCGAAACATAAATCATATGCGCAAGGCTTACCCGCAAGGCACACTCGCAAGGCATACTTGCCGGGCGCACGTCCTATGACTCATACTTGAGCCATGTGCGAAAGCATCACAAATCCCACACATAACAAATCATATAACCCGAATGAGTTATATGCACAAAACAATAACATACCTGTGACTCATAACCATGTGTCATGTGAAAACCTTTTCCATGCCAAGCCACATTTGTGACACCTATTGAGCATATATGAGTTGAGCTTAAAAAGCGATTGCACTAGCAGTATCCAAGGATTGCAGATACTCCTGGAGGAAAAGAGGCTATTAGGAGAAGACTTCCACATGTATTATTATTGGTTTAGAAGACAATTCCTGAGGAGTTTTTCGAGAAGTTGTGGAAATCAATGCCTAATAGGGTGGCTGCAATTTTAGAAGCAAGGGGAGGTTATACAAAATATCAGCTAGTTTAATTTATGGCAGATCAATTGACCGTTGAATGTTGAGATGTACCAGTGGTTGTTGATTGTGAACTTGAACTCATGTCAGCGCACGCCTGTTGACAACCCCACCAGCACTGCTCTACCATATGGTGCAACCACAATTAAACATTGTCTCAGATCATGAACACTTCTGCTGAGTGACTGTATTTATAAGTAATTTGTAGTAGTTTCATCAGCTATATACAAGAAGATTGAGTTATTCAAGACTGTACTTAGTTATAACTTGCATTGATCTGGTTTTTGATAACTGATCCTAGAACCTACTTCCAAGTATCTTGAGAATCTTAAAGAGATTCCTGGACATTATTAGGATAGGAGGAGAAGTGTCTGTAGAGTTCTTCTTTAATAGTAGCAAAGTTGAGGGAAATATAAAGTAACAATTCAACTTGTAGTATATTCAGGAGTGAATTTCTGTAAAGCTTAAGAGACTATAGCCTTAAGGGATTGTAGTCTCTTTTAAATATAAAATATTATAACTAGGAAGTATAATGATACTAATATATTCAAGGAACACATTCAATAGTACTAACATAGTAGTAAAATAAATCAATCAAAGTCCTAAAGAAGTGGACTTGAAGCAACAGGATAAAACCAACAAAACAAGAAATAGAATCTAAACAATGTAAAACAAGCGGTTACTGTAAAGGTACTGATCCGATAGTAACAGTAGTGCAAGAGAATACCCAACTGGATATTAGCATAGTTAAGGGTACAAATAAGCGAAAAAAGGAGATATACTCAAATGAGTACTAACTAAGCAGTAAAGGAAATATGAGCTACTAGGAAAAGTTCTAAGTGGTCAAGAACTAATATCAAGCTAGTTACATTAGTAGAGAATAACAGGATTCTGTTACAGATTGTGTTCCTGTTGACATGTTAGCCTGCTCCACTCTTCTAGAACTCATTTCCATGAGAGTATCCTTGTATCAATTTCCTTCTTATGGCTGGAAATGTTTTATATCTGGCTGATTGATCAAACAAGTCTGATGTCTTTAGGAACACTATCTCTTGTGTGGTATGAAATAGTAAAATTAGTTGCCAGTTATGCTAGTCTAAAATCGAGTACTTAACACTTATTTCGTATTCTATAAGCACGGTCCGTTTGGACATCTTGTGCGTC
>NW_003298823.1:35047-36617 GCF_000151645.1 Tuber melanosporum | reverse complement strand
CATGGCAGTGCAGAGCTGCTTTTGCCTTATTGACAGCTGCTTGAATATTCATTCGAGTCTTCTTGACAGCTGCAGCCTTCTGCTTCTAATATTTTCCTTTTTTCTAATCCTGGCTGCCTCAACTGTGATAACACCTCCTTTTTGGATAACTCAGCAGGATTTAGTTTTGTGATGCTATTCCTCCTCACGGATGCGGGATTGAACTGCATGGTAGGAGTCTTGTTCAAGCTGGGCCTCAGCTAAGCAGATTTGAGTTCCCTTTGCCCATTGTTGGAATTTGGCCTTGAATTACGGACTAAATATTTCAGCCTTGTCAATCCACTCCCCAATTCCCTTTTGGCACTCAAAATAGGTACTGGGAAGTATAGGAATCTCAAAGGTATCCTCCTCGTTAGTGGAAGCGGTGGATACATTTGTATTAATATTGTAATGAGGGTCTTGCCCATGGGTACTAGTAAGAGAAGATGGATGACCTTTAGGGTCCCTCTTAGCATTATAATGGCGCATCTTTTTCAAAGCAGCTTTGAAAGAGGGGGGGAACATGCCAGAATTCTTAAAAGAATTTCTTATCGTATGAGGTTGGAAGGTCTGCTGACGAATAGAGCTTAAGTCTCTGAAAAAGGAGGAAATAGTGTACTCCATATCAAGAAAGTGTAATGCATTGTGAATCGCTTTATTGTAGTAGTGTTTCCATGGGCGAAAGACACCAATATCAAGTGGTTGAAGAACATGAGTAAGGTGTGAGGGAAATACCAAAGGTACAATGTGATTCTCATAGCATTTGAGAATAAAATCATTGTTGTAGTGTGTAATATGACCATCAAGGAGAATCATACGCCAATGTGTATTTGGACCAGCGGCAACATGGTTAATGAAGTGATCAAGCCAAACAAGTGCAATATTCTCATTTGTATAGCCTGTTTGGGAGACAGCAATCACCTCAGCACCAGTAAGATTGTCTTGAATCCAATCTTCCATGATTTTCTCCCCAGGACAAATAACAACCGGTGGTAGTAGGGGAGTACCATCTGCACATATTGTTTCAATAATAGTAATAGACTTCTGATTTTCGGAGCTTGCTGTATATAACTCTTTAGCATCGGTGGGAACAATAACTATCTCACCTGTAGGGCAGCCTACTCTGACAACGGACTCATCCATGTTGTAAATATACTTAGATTTCCGAATTCTATACTTGGACAGAGTATTCTGATACTTAACAAAAAAGGCTTTAAGATCTTCCTCGCTATGGGTGGCAACTCGCAAATGTGCTATGGGCTTGGTTTTAATAGTATGAAGATTGGGATTCTTCTTTAGCCATTGTTGAAACCAAACGAGAGAGGGAGGATTGCGGTTTTCTTGCTGGCGTAGGTGGCAGATTGCTGCATAAATAATTGAGGGAGCTGCGCCTAACTCAGCCTCTAGCTGCTCTAAGCAGAATCGAAAAACAGCCAACTCTTGGACTTCAGTTAGAATAATGTTGTTTCCTCCATGCTGGTTGTAAAAACCATGAGAGTTTCGTTCTTGATGGCGCTTGCGATATTGGCGCATTCGAATAGATGCAGGGTTG
>NW_003298823.1:21162-34791 GCF_000151645.1 Tuber melanosporum | reverse complement strand
AGAAGATTACGATCGACACTAGGCCGCAAGAAAAATATGCAAGGACTCCTGGTTTTGTTTAAGCTATCAGGGTGAATTGGAGTATAAGGCTCATTTGCTGGAATAGGGCTTGACACAGATGAGAAGGATTGGCCCGATGGTGAGGAAGGACAGGGAGAGCTAAAAGGCCAGAATTGCTCTGCCTCCAGGGCATTCTGACTGGATAAAGCAGTGGAAATGGCTGGGGCTGAAGATAGATTTAGCTGGGCCATAAATTTAGAGGATAATTGGCTAGATGAGGAGGATGAATGACTTGGTCTGGCTGGTGAGAAATATTGACCTTGCATTGGATGAAGGTTGGCTGGGTATAATCACTGAAAATTGATGGAAAGGAGCTCAAGTGTTCGTTGCAGCACTAAAAAAAAATAACCGTAGCGTAACACTTGCTTTTGTATAACGCTTAGTTTTACCGACTATTAGGGAACCAAATAGGAGAGTAACTGGCTATTATATATTTGTTAAAGTAATAAATAGGAAAAGTACTTAGAACAAAGTGTGAAGAACCTATCCTCCTAAGTAGTACTGGCCTCCTTATATAGTGTTCTTTCCACTCCAAGTCATGTGATGCAAAGTAGTTACATGTGCTAAACCAAATCATAACAAACTAGTCATAAGATCAAAGTAGTCACATACTTGAAGCCCATGACCTCGTAGCAAGGTCATGTGTTAAAACTCACAAGCCAATCATAACATAATAAACAAATCACATGACCCCAAGTGGTCACATGCACGAAACCTATGACCTCATAATGAGGTCATGTGCAAAACATAAATCATATATGCAAGGCATACCTGCAAGGCATACTTGCTAGGCGCTTATCCTATGACTCATAATTGAGTCATGTGTGAAACATCACAAATTATAATATAACAAGTCATATGACCTAAATGAGTTATATGTGTAAAACAATAACATACCAATGACTCATAATCACGAGTTATGTAAAAACCTTCTCTGTACCAAGCTACATTCATGACACCTATTTTCAAATGATATAATTGTATCATACACTAAAAAGAATAACTTGGTACTTAAATTATCATAGTTATATGTAATACTTCTTTCTGTTAGGCACATGGAAGTGCACAGATGCCTCAGTTGGGTAACTGTACACAGACTCTTTTTTATCAGAGCTGTCAACTCTGTCTTTCAGCCCTCTTATGAGGCCCACATAACCTTTCCAAGATGTTGGAGAGTTGTGTCTTATGACTACTTGGCCATTTCAAAAGTATCTGGAAATATTGACACACAATCAGCTTAGGAAACGCCAAGATTTCTGGACAGTTTTGGAATGGCCAAGTATAAGGTTATTTCAATAAAGTACATATCATAATACTATATATGTTACTGCTGTCTGTTTACCTGGAGGCTATTCACAGGATATATAGGAGAGGACTTCTGGATACTTCAGGGAGGTGGAATAGAGGAAATCCATTAGAGGTGCATGGAGTTACTAGGCTTTAAAGTTAGTCATCCTAATTACAGATTGAAAGTAATAGGATATATTTGTCACAATGATCTGTTACTATTCCTACAGTGCCCTAGAGATCATAGGAGATTGAGATATCACTAATACCTATCTGAATGCTACTGTATATTAGTTGGTCCTGGAAACAGGATGTCTGCAAAGGTGATTCTTTTAGAGGCAAAGCAGATTGAGAGAAATCTACTCAGACTCAGAACATTTAATAGGTGGTAGATATAAAGTGTTAGCACACTATCTACTAAGCCAGTACTATGTATAGGTATCCAACATATAAGTTGACCACTGTGTGAATTCAGAAGAAACTACTGGAATGACAGTTAAGTAGACTAAAATTTCAGAAAGATGTCTATTCAACTCTATGAATCGGAAACTGTCAGTTGGAAGATAAAAGCACATCTTCTGATGGTAAAGATTTTATTATCAAGAGTACCAAGATGGTATGAAAGAATTCAGAATCAAAGAGTGTTTGCACTTGTTAAGTCCAAGAAGTGTTGTATACAGATTAGGAAAAAATACTTAAATGTATAGTAGTTAGAAGTAGTCTGTGAATACTCAGATACAAGAGATAAATATTGCAGTGTCTTTCTTGCTTTATAGACATTCTCAAGAAATAGAGAAGAGATGTTAACAATATAAAATTATTCTACCAATGAATTTTTATTACAATATCTTTACTGTCCTCTCAAGTGAGTTCTTAGTAGTCAGAAATGAAAAGAACATTATTGAGCCTTTATAGACAATCTCCATCTATACCAAAGATTCTGGCCTAAGTCTTCATGATGTATACTAAAATTAGCTTCCCTATAATAAGTGGTAAGTCAAGATAGAGTTATCCTACCTTTGGACTAGAGTTACTCTACCTTGTACTATTGGTTACCCTGTTATAAAGCCAAGTTACCTAACTATTGCAAGTAACTTGTTACATAAGATGTTGGGAGAAGTCCCTAGATTGTTCATCATATGAAACTACAGTAGATATTTGAATTTCATATTGTATGGATCACTACTGTATGAGTAGTTGAGCTCTGCACTAGTTCTAACGTGAAAATCTGTGGCTAATAACCTCTCTGACCTCATTATAAGTCCCTAGTATTAGGGGCTATAGCCTGAATAGTTGCTGTAAGTCTAGTAAAAGTCTATAAGTGGAGACACTCCTGTAACGTTGTATACATTCATGCTATCTAGTCAATCAGAAGCAGTCTGTATCATATATGGGAGGGATGAGGAGAACCAGGAGAATGGCCTCCAGCTAGTTTCATGCAAAATAGACCAGAAGTGGCGGAGTAATACTACTTTGAAGTTAGAAGTATTCTATGAGGTTACTGGGGGCCTATGAGTAAGGTAACTGAAATCTGTTGCCTTGAAAGTGTACTAGTCTTGAAGAATCATCAAAGAATCTAAGATACTAGTCTGAGGTCACAATAAAACCTACTTCTGGAAGAGTTGACTGTACGTAGTACCTATTAGTAGTCAACTTCTAAAGGAGTCTGTCAGGAGAGCTACGTAGCTATCATTTGAAATGATATTGAATAGAGTAGAACTGGATAGATATTTGGAGACTGCAGATACTTGTAGAAGACTAAGTATATATAGATAGAGAGTTCTATAGCTGGTGAGGTATCTACTGAGACAGGACAGCTCACCACTGATATATCTACAATATGAAGCACTTTTTACTCCTGCTATTGTATTAAAAATATGACAGCTAAAATACTTCTACTGAGTAGAGCTTAGAGAACCACAGAGTGGTCAAGTTCACTATAGAGGATTGTTGGTCTAATTTGTAGAGAATGGTTAGACAGCTCATGGGAGTTGGATGCTTGTGAATGTAAAGTAGTAATAAGGAGCAACTAGCAGTATGTTAGGCAGAGACAACTTGTATAGACTCAAAGTTGTCTAAGCCAATCAAGATTTGTTTTTATAGTTGGAGATTTGTCCAAGAAGGCTCTAGGGTTACTTGTTTTATTTATAACTATTAAGAGTAATGTAAAGTAGAATAGAATTGTGTAAACAATTTATATTGTTAAGGTCACTTCTCTATTGATTGATGATGTCTAAAAGCTTGGGAAGTACTTCAATATTTATATCCCACACCTGAGTGTTTGCAGGCTACCTCTATCTGTCATACAACTTATACACCTATCTCAAGTTAAATTGCAATATTAGGTATTCTTCAAAACTGTGAATACTTGAAGATCATGTAAAAAAACCATTATATATACTTTTTGTAATTACTATTATATTTCTTGGAGAGTGTTATTATCTTTAGTAGTAATTTTCCAATTCTCAGAGTTTTTACACTATGGCTCAGTTCCTAATTCAAACCATATTGGCTCCAACTTGAATTGCCTTCTCTACTGATGAAATGATCAGTTTCATCTTAAAGTTTCATGTTATCATCTTACTAGAAGTCGATGACTTCTAGTTATAATAACTTAATAACTAGCTAATTGAAAATTTCCCAATAACTTTCCTTGTATGGAGAAGCTCTTCTACAGGATATATTCTTAATTTCTTGGTTGACAACTATTAGATTTTCTATGTAGTAGGGATTGGTCATCATATGGTATTGGTGATAATTCCTTCAACCATGACATATTTCCTACATAGCTGTAAGAGGTTTAAACTCTTCTAATCATGGGTGGGTAGATGTGAATACATTGGTTCTTTGTATTAGATTCTTCCATATTCCCTATTATATTTTAGTACGAAAATGTCCTGTTACTTATAGCTTATACTAATAATGTTCCATCTTTGAAGCCTAGTAACTTGCTAAATTGTGGACGGACTTATCTCATTCCACTTCTCAGACTGTGCCAAAGGTCCCATCTTCTATATCCTGTGAACAGAATATGGTTAAACAGACAGCAGCAAAGTATATAGTATTACTCTGACTCATTTAGTTCTATAACTCTGTAGTCACAGGACATAATTGATATTGATATGTATAATTATGTGCGGGCTACATAAGGGGGCCGGAGAGGGGTGTTAGAGGCCAGAGATTCTGATTCTGGGTGTAGTTACTCTTCCTTAAAGTACTTCTTAGGTATCCCATCCTGGTACTCCTAATGCAATATATGATGTCTACTTAAGTATATGTGAGTTCTCCTCTACTCTGTTAATCAACTACCTCTCGAGATCCAGACTTAATTGAGTACAAGCTGTCGCTTAATGATATTATATTTTACTATTTTGTTTTTTCAACACTACTGTTGATTTATCTTTATCTTTACTTTCAGAAAGAACACTTAGGTATAGTTGTAATCTCAGAATCGATTTTCCCACAGTGAGACTATTATAAGTATCTATATCTGTTAAGACAGACATAAATTGCTAACTAAAAATGTGGAGTAAATTTTCTTGAAACTGTATACTGACATAAAATACAATGGGAGAATTTGTATACTCAATTTACTATTCTGTTCCTGGTATAGCAAGATTAGTATTGTCAAGGAGAGTAAAAACCCTGATATCTAGGTAGAAACCTAGAAGTTTACCCAAGCATAAACTATAGATTAGCTATTAACCAGGGCAGTAGACCTGAAAATACAAATACTGTATCACATAGCAATCTAGCTTTGTGATCATTGAGGATCCATTTCAGCTACCATATAGTTAAATACAGGTCCGAGTATCATTCCATACTAGCTGATAGGGCTAAAAGGTTGGAGCAGAGCCAGCTAATACTAATCACAATACAGATACTTTAGGACAGCACAAATAATACTGACAACTGACAGTCCCAACTGGTATGGGTACTACAGTACTGAGTTTGTTTTATATTTGCCTAGGTATTAGTTTTGATACTGAAAGATTATTTTGTCTATTGATTTTATTTATGCTAGGCATCAATGATTTTACATATTTAAAGACTGACTGTTTCCATAATGGTAACAGCAGATTTTGATAGATTATGTTTTCAATATACTTGGTTACATGGTTACTTCTTTAGTTTCTCAAGTACACCTCTTTGAAGCCTTACTTACTACTAGTTTAACCGTTCTGGCTTATCTTTCTAGCATAAATAGCTATCTGTTCAACTACTGTACTCAGAATGTAGTTAGCATCCAGTAAACCCATTACACTTCTGGTAAGATAAGCTATGTTCATTTAGAGTACTCAATCAATAGTAAGCTTTTTGGTAGACCATTATTTACTACCATTCCAACTATGATATATTAATATCTTTAATACTAGTATTGGCATAGATCTGGCCTTTTGTAATAGCTGTCATTCTTCAGGATTGTTATACTCACTATGTGATTTGTTACTACCTTTCTGAAGTTCACAATATGAGTTCAGTGTTCAGCTACTTAAATCACAGCCAATTTATGATACAAAACTACTTATTACTAAATTGAAATATAGTTAAGTGTATATCTGGATAAATTTGAAATTATGATTGCATGTAAAGCCACTCTTGTTAAACTATCCTTGTTTTTCTTTATTCTATAAGCTGTTTATAAAACTTATACTACTTTTGTCTGCCATACCCCTCTACTTTATCCTACAGAAACCACCTTTGAAATTATTGATCTCCTTCTTACTTTCTTTCTTTCTCATTCAGTTACCAATTATTTGTTGTGGTATTTGATATAGGTTAATTACTTCTTCCTAGGTTGACTCTCTGTACTTTCCCAGCTAGAGCATACCCTTAGAAATTGCTTCTCTCAGAATAGATAACATACTTCTACTCTTACTAATTTAACCAACATATAAATATCCACATATAGGCTTTGTCATTGGTCTGTAGCTTATTTTTTGTATTTGGATTGAAGATCTCCTAGTAGAATTTGATGACTTCAGATAGTTAGTACTTTTTACTTTCTGTTCTATTTCATACTATCACTATCATATACAATTTTATATTACTTTACTCTTTGAACTTCCTCTCTTATGAATAACTTCTAAAATCTAGGAATAGTTTTATAATATGAGCAATTTAAGTCACTTTATAATTCTGGTTGCAGTTAAAGCTGAAGCTTAATTCAATCGCCATCAGGGTTCGGTGAGTTTCTAAGTCCAGAGATCTAGTTAAGTATTCTTCATATTCAATTCCGTTTTGTAAGTCACGAGAAGTATGCCGAACATTTTTCCCAATGTTAACTAACTCCTTTGAATAGCAATACCTCTTTAATTTGATACTGTCTTTACGAATTCTTCAATTTTGGAATCATTTCTTGTCACCCGGCGCCTTGGAAGATTGCATCTATACCCGTGACCGGTGGTGCCCGAAGCTCTGGTCCCTGATGGTGGATCTAACGCCTAAATACCGTACGGTATGGCAGCTCAACGGATTCTCCCTTGACATCCCGGTGCGGGAGAAGTGTTGGCGTGCGTGTTTGGTTTTTGTGTGAGATTGTACTCCACTAGTACTATACAAGTCAAAAATTATCTCATATCTAGTTAATCTGATCCTGATGCCCGCCCTACCGTCCCCACCTCACAGCATGACGCGGGCAGAGGGGTTCTGCGTAGAGAGACCTTGGTGAAGTGGTGGGGCAAGCTTGAATCAATGGGTAGGGCTCAGCGACCCAGTTCAGCGCAGCCCATTTGGTCATGGTGTGTGTGAAAAGCGATGAAATTGGAGCTCGAAATTGATGGGCGACTTTAACCATACTTTTATTCCCTGGCGAGTTGAGAGGGGTATGATTTTGCGGCCGTGCTGCTGCTTGTCTGTACTTTTAACGGGGGTGGTTTCAAAGTATGGTATCACACTCGAAAAGTGGCTACCGTATCATACGACCTTTTAGAGGGATAGAATTTAAGCCCGACATTTAGTGGGGGTTTCACAAGTTCCCGATGTGCGAGTGATAGTCCTTTGGTAACGTTAATGATATCTTAGCTCCCACCTAGGTTGGACTGCCCAAATCCTTCAATGAACGGAGGGAGAGGGGAAAGGGGGGGTATATACGGGACACCCGAATGTGAAAAAGCAACTACCGTGAGGAAATGGCCACGAGAAGCAAACATCGGCTACTCGGGGTCTTGAGTCTGGCCTTTCTATGATAGTTCACTAGCGCTGCATAGTGAATACCTGGCGCTATCGTGGGCGCCTCGGGAGCTTGGAGCTGGTGGGAACGGATTGCTCCGTTTGCGGCTGGTGTGAGAGCGTCAGTCCGATAACGCCTATGTATCAAATATCTCGGTAGTGTAGAGAGCCTGTGGGGGGGGGGTTTCTTCTTTTTTCTTCTGTATATTCAGCAACGTGAGAGAGATCTATCATTATAATTCCCTTTTTTCTCTTTCCCCCCTCTGCTCGGCTTGCTTAGGACTGTCGCTGGGGTGTACGATAGGACAGAAAAAAGAAAAAGGCCCAACCAACCAGCCAGGCCGGGTATCGGATAGCTAACTTAGATGCCAACATTTAGGTAAAGCTGTGCTCCAATACGGTACTCACTGTACAGCATCGTGTTGGAATGTCATACATGGGAGGAAGGCAGAGAATGAAGGGAGTAGTATGAAAACTGAAAAATACCTTTCTGGAGGCCAAGGGTTACACCGGCCAACCAACCCATTCTGCACGAGAATATTAGCCGATAATTCAATTGCTGTATCATGACATTTGTGCGGTCTTTCTTTTGTCGATATGGCAGCTTAAGAACTGCGCAGAGATCCCCCGCTTTAGATCAACGGGAGGGGGGAATCACACCGGAAGGGGGCCGCTTTCAGCCCTACCCCGAGACGAATACAGGGCAAAATGTGGATATCATAGACCTTAACTTACTGTACTGGGGGAGGCAACTCCGACGTCCCTAGCGCGGGATTCAGCTACTATCCCGGTTCTTATGGAGTTGGGATCTAGTCCATAACTAACACACACCCAGGCTTAGTCATGGCCAGGATCAGCTCCCTACTCGTAAGTTGGCCAGATTCGCCATGCTTGTAAACGGCCGTAGCACAAAATTGTTTCAGGGGAGGGAGGCCACGCGAGCCCATAAGGGGCCAAGTTGATTGATCGGCTCGGTCGTGTTCGTTATGTACGAGATTACCGATAGGGGGTGGTATTACATAGCGGGAGTATTGGCTTTTTGTGTAACCTGCTCGACGAGGAAGTTGGCCACCAAGGCAATACAACTACAACCACCAGATCCTGACATCGACTTTCCTACCTATCGTACTCCACAATTGTGATGAGTAGGGGGAGTAAGAAGGGGCTTCATTCATTGGGGCTCAAATGATTCTTTCAACGGAAAAAGAATCTTTCGCCTGCTAAGAGGTATTTACCACGGAACCTCGATTAATCGAATCGTTATGCTACAGTATCGGTGTGTGGTCGAGAATTCCCTACATTTGAAAAGGGGTAAAAAAACCATGGCAAGAAAAAAGAGCTGCTCAGCCCCTCCGAGGAGGCAAGCTCCAACGGCCTAGCACAAGGTTTCAATTATATTGGAGATTCTACGGTAGGCCACAGGTCTGACTCCACCACAGAATTTATCGTACCATTTCTTAATAACCTCCGACCCTGAAGCTGGGTATCCGCCAGATCTTTCTCCTGGCATATTGAGAAATCGGTACCTCGAGCGGCGAAGCTGCCAGTTTGGTATTTCGGTCACCCAGGAACTGATTTTGCTTTACTGTATTGCTCTTTTAGCGGCGGAGAACTTATTTTTGCATCGTTTGCCATCTCACTCCGGCTATAACTCAAGGGGCCGTGGGAAACTTGGAATATGAAACAAAGCCTTCCTCTCTCTCTTACAAGACAATTTCTGGGCCCCGGAGGGAGTGGTTGCGAATTCTGCCCTGTTTGGTGGGTCTTGACCCAAGATTTGTATGATATTTGAGAATCAAGTGGGAACGATAACCTCCTCTTGGTAGCCTGCAGTCATTTTGGCTATGATACAAGTTGTTGTTCGTAAGGGCTTGCTACCCGATATCACACCCTTGATTGATTTTTTCAGCCTTATCTTTTAGGGACCTGGTGGCTAAGATATTTAAGCTGGTCGAAATTTCTATTTTCTGTCTCGATGGCGGCAAACTTCCCGGCCGTGGCCAATCCCCCCCGAATGGGGTAATTAAATGTGCACGAGTAAGGTACTATGGCAGATTCCTCCGGTAAGGTGATTAGGAAGGCGTTCTTCCTCTGCGATTGCTATGGTCGAGGGTCCACAAATACAGGATAGAGACCCATCTATCATACTGGCCGCGTCATGAGTGATGTCCATGCAATTGGTCGGAATTTACCCGTGGGATATCTACGTGTCCCAAAGCGCCGCAAGAACCTGACCGAGAAGATACCGTGCCAGGACGTTTGAGTTGCCTCTCTTGGTCTGTTTTTCGTGCTCTCTGTTCCCATTGCATTATACCTTGGAGACAGGTTCCCGGTGTCTTCCGCCCTATCCCGGAGTAGGAGCTTCTGGACTACCGGGCACATGGCACATTTCTATCCGAGTTTTTGCGGCAGTTGAAACAGAATGCTGGCCCTCGAGACCATTTACTTGCACTTGTTCATCCTAACCTTGGAAGCGTCAAAGGTTATCACGGGATGCGAGGTTGGCAATGCCCGGGGCGGTGCGGGCGACAACGGGGGAAGGCGCGATGGTGGGGAAGGTGGAGATAGGGAATGCATACACCATGAGCATCAACTTCCTCTTTATTCTTTTCTGTTCCATTTCTGGAGGGAGAGGAGTGGCGAGGACCCTGTAAATGACGTACTCCGGGTTCGGTATTGTCCCTGGCTGCCCTGCCCTTTTTGGAGTACAGTGCAAGCACCAATTGACTTGTGATACTTGTGATAGGTTTAGGTCTGCGAGTGACTAACCAAGAGGTATTGAAAAAGTTTTATATGTGTTCCAACCACTCTCCCCGTCCAAGATCTTCAAAATCCTGTTAGCCGTACTCGCAGACTCATTAACATCATCCCAAGCAGCCAGGTATTATATATAGCATGCTACGACTGTGGGTTGTGGAGGGTGGTATCGTCACATAACCACGAATGCCAGCAAAACATGGCCTGCCCACGTGGGAGGGGGTCCTGCTCCGCCACCACAGCATTACTGAAGCAGCAGGCTCTTTGGGGATGGGAGATTGTCCTATGGAAACGACTAAAGGTCTAGAGTAAGTTATCGGGTGTTGCAAGGGGTTGGAGACTGGCACTTCTGAATAAAACTCATCACTTGGAGGGAGAGAGTGAAAGTTATTCCCTGCTTTCGGTGATTCACAGGCGGTGATTACGATTAAAGTTCCTTGAATCACACAATTAACTTTTTTGCATGCAGTATACTGTTGTTTATCCCCCACTTCGGAGTGGCTCAGGTCAAATCCTATGGAAACAGGGTTCACTTAAATTAGTATTCAGGCACTGGCGTTTTAAACGCGAACAACCCGATCTATCTACCCCCTGAAAAAAAATGCTTTTTACCACCCCCAGCCCCATCATTCCCCACGATCCCTTAGAATCGAAAAAAGTTATGGAAAACATAGGGAGAATAAATAACTAGTTGATTTCCGCATTCATCGTATTTTAGAAGCATATATCCCTCAATCATCCCGCCTCCCACTCAGCTCACTCGTTCTCCGCTTCTCCTCCCATCCTGCGCGATTGAGGAAAGAAAAAAACCAGAACTTGGTGCAATCACACACGACAGTTATATCCATATAGCCACCTTAACAGAATGAAAGCCTTCCTTTCGCTTCTCTCCGTCCTCCTTACCTTCCTCCTCCTAAAACCGGCTGAATCACTCCCCTCCCGCACCCCTCCCCCTCCCACCGCTGAAACTACATATGCAACCATTGACCACCCGAAGGGTACCCTCCCCACTCCCCTCTACGATGTAAAAAAAGAAAAGAAAAAAACAAAGCTAACACTCAGTAGGAATATGCAACCCACTCGTTGGCAAACTCCTCTGCAAGACCTTGGGCAAGTGCTGCCCTCCAGTGTGTACACATACCGGTAGTCCCTGCGATCTAGCGAATCCTGGAACATGTTGTAGTCTGGGTTGCACGAGGAAGGAGGAGGTCTCAATTTGTCTCTGAGGGGGAAATACTGCCTGGTGGGAAAGCTTCTTTTTTTTTCTTTTTTTTCTTTCAACAAAAAAACTTGTTGCGTAATTTCTTTGCTGTCCATTGAGGATAGAAGTAGCATTGGAAATGCGAACTTTACGGGTTAGAACTAGGAAATTATGGAGTCTGACCTAGGCGAAAGATCCAGGCTACCGGAGAGTTTTGTAAAAAGATTTAAATCTGTTTCAATTAACTAAGAACCTTGAGCCACCGATCCGGCACGTGGCTGTCCAGGGTGCCAGTACCAGTACACGCAATTGTACGTAATATTATCATACATAATAACTCGGCAATCTCCCGGAGTCTTACTCTTCCGGTTGCGGAAGGCCATTTCCTCGCCGTTCTCCAAAGGGTCTATAATATTCCTCCCATAATATTTGTCGGCAACCCTCTTTGGTGGGCAAGTACATCCACCACAGCAGGCTGGCGAAGCGTTCCTGCCTCAAGCACGAAATGTCTTATCACCAGTATCGTACTTCTTCCTCGCTGGCGATTGAGGATTGCAGTCACGGATGATCACTCGTCTTACTGCCTTGCCATCCTCCAATCCTATCACACACACAAGCCATGCCACGCTGAGCCAATCTACCATATTATAATCTCCACATCGACCGGGTCCTGTCCGCTAGTCGGTACAATGATACAGCGCCCTCAATTGATTTATTTGTATCAGTTTCCGGGTATCGGGCAGGTAATGGTATCTCACTTCAAGATACCTAAAATTTCAGCTGTATCAGACAGAACAAAGCAATTTACCTTTTCGTGCTGGTGTCCATACAACCTCCAATACTTGGTGCAAATTATTTGGACACCCTGCATGAGCTTTCTTCCCTTCCTTGCAGAATTGCAAATTTAACAATTAAATCGGAGGTAAAGACAGTTTTGAATATAAAATAAATCCCCGGGATAGGGTTACCAGGTAGCTATATATTTTTTATTTTCTTTTGGTAATAATTGATATTGGGGGGGGGGGGATTGGATGTGTGGTATTGATTCCCTTGATAGTATCATACTGTACTTAAGAAATGTCCCACCCCTGGGATCGAGAACACGGATAAGTACCAGTAAAGTACAGCACAGTGCTCCGGTGTAGATGTTAGTGATGAGACGGACAGGGGATTTTGAGTCCGGGAGCTCGTACTGTCGGGGGGGGAAACATTATCCAATTCAGTCGGTGGAATGCCAGGAGGGGTAAGAAGCTTTGACATCTTGAATCCCTGTCCGTCTCATCACTACTTATACTTGTAACATCCATACCCTAGTAATTGTAAGTTCCGTAATTGGGCGGATGGGTCGATGGCTTTCGTATTCTTAGCGAGGACTAAAATATAATATCAGATTCATAGGTATGATATCGTTATTGTTATTTCTAAATACAATAATACATATGAGCCTGTACCAGCAAAAACCTGAGTATCAGACACCCACCGTCAAAAATTTATTTTGCCTTAGCCATATAGTTCCACATGTAAAGTATATGTACTACATCTTAGAAAATATTATTCATGCCTTAATTACCTCTGTGGCTCATTTTATAGTGGAAAATCTCAAAATCCTTGAAATTTACTTTTTAACATCTAAAATAACTTCACATTCTGGTAGATCTTATTAAAGAAAAATATTTGGGTAATGTCAATTGATTGTAAAGCTATTTCAGTTTAAAACTTTTGCTTTCTTAGGAAGGGAAAATTATGAGAGTACAATATCCTTACTACTGTAATACCCATACTAGTTAGGATAGTCAGCCGTCAGCATTATTTGTGCTGTCCTAAAATATCAGTATTTTGGTCAGTGTCAGCTGACTCTGTTCCAACCTTTTGGCCCCATCAGCTGGTGTGGATTGTTACCTGGCCTGTATTATGCTGTATGGTTATATGAAAACTAACTTTTATATAGTTGTCTATTTAGAGTTTTATCTACAGAATGTCATCCTGAGCATCCTGCAACTAGCTTATTATGTAAGAAAGCTCTTATAATTCTTTTACTTAAATGTACAGTAATCAAAATAAAAGTTTGATTTCATATACCCTATTCTTCGATACTTGGTCTAGAGTCTGCCACAAAGTTCGTAAACTTCTAGGTTTCTGCTTGGAAGTCAGGA
>NW_003298823.1:17176-20340 GCF_000151645.1 Tuber melanosporum | reverse complement strand
AAAATGCAGAACCAGTTTGCGTAAATTCATCAATAGATATTAGGAGAAAAGTACCATAACTGTCAATTATGTGAAAAGCAACATGAGAGTCTGGAGCATTATGGATTCCAATTCCATAAGATACAATTAGCTTGCTCCAACTTTACAAGTAGAAATACAGGAAATATTCCAAAATGTAACAAACTCATTACAATGACTATTTTATTCTATATACATATATTAGTAGTAAGTGGTTGAAATATATTCTTATGGTAGTATTATACTACTTCCTTACTTTTGTACTCAAGTACTTCAAATCCAATCATAATGATCATATAGTCTTCTTGGTCTTTAGGATCTTATTGGTACACCAGGATTAGTGTTAGGAGTACAGGGATCTGATACCTAGGAACTACCCTAAGCAGGGTAACCCCACTCGGAATCAGAATCTTTGGTCTCAAACACCCTCCTTCAGCTCCCTTAAAGGGCCTGCACATTATCAGACATATTTATCTCAATTGTGTCCTGTGACTATCAGGTCAGAGGATTTAAGGTGTAAGAATAATACCATATACGTTGCTACCATCAATTTGCCCAAATTCTGTTTGCAGGATATATGAGAGAAAACCGTCGGCTAACTCTGGGAAATAGAACAGAGTATATCCGTCCACTATACAGAGAGTAACTAGGCTTCAGAAATGTGACATCTTTGGCAATGACTGTAAGTGACAGGATGTGTTTGCATAAAGATATGATATTGAAAGTGTTAAAGAATCTCTGCAGGAGACCAATACATTCACACCCACTCTATGAGAGCTCGAAGAGTCTAGAACTTCAAGAAATACTACCACAGAAGCTAATGGAATTTATGAAGTTTTACAACTTGGTCCTGAAATGCATTATAGTTGAGGAATAATTCCTAATACTTGAACAACAACTAAAATCCTGTTACCCAAAGTAATCAGGAATTGCCAACGGAGGGATTATCTACCACTCTAATAGAATGGCTTCCTGAAAATTAGTTGAAAGTTATCAGGAAGATATCTGTAGATTATATTAGAAGTTACGGAGGTCAGAAATCAGGCAACCTAGGTAGATCAAAATTGTGACTATATCTACAGTTACAACTCGCAGATGAAACAAATCATTTTATCAATAAGGGAGACAATTGGGGCCAACTCAGTTCAACTTAAGAACTAGGCCATAAGTCTAATAGCTCTGAAGATCGGATAATTACTATTGAGAACAGTATAGTTCGGAGTTAGTAATATTGTAATTACCAAAGAAAGTATGGTGGTTTTCAGGGTTTCCAGGTATTTGCATCTTTGAAGAATACCCGATGATGTGAGTTATAACCAGAGAGATAAATAGTTTATATACTAGATCGATGTAGTCCATGAACACTCTGATATGAAATATAAATATTGAGGTGCCTTCCAAGCTTTTAGACATCATCAAGCAATAGAGAAGAGACCTTAATAATATAATTTTCTTCTTACTATTCTATTCTACTTTATCTACTTCACTTTACTCTTAGTAGTCATAAATGAAACAAGTATATTTTGAGCCTTCCTAGACAATCTCCATATATAGAAACAAATCTTGGTTGGCTTAGACAACTCTGAGTCTATGCAAGTTGTCTCTGCCCAACAGTATATTGTTAGATCTCCATGTTACCAAGACTCTCTATCTATCTACCTACCTTCTCCTACTACACAACGTGGCCAGGATAGTATATGTCCCACCACATATTTCATACAAATAGAAACATCTGAAAACATGGGCTTGCTAGTCCAATTACAAGAAAAGGAAAAAGCATGCAAATGAGCAAAAAAGATAGCATAACATCCTAAGCTGATCACACTAGAGGAACCAATAGATACCTTGGAAGATTATCACTTCACAACTTTCAGGCATTCGTCCTCTCTGCCTCCTGCTCTTCGAAAGTCTTTCTGAGAGCCAGCTGGCAAAGCCCCCAGTATCTCTCTATTCTCAAGAGCTGCCTCTCCTATTTCATAATCCTCTACACCACATCCTAATACCCATGCAGTAGACCTTACAAGACTCACTTCTAGGGTAGGAATAGTCATAGGTCAAATACAGCAGGACATTCCAACCAGTATTGATACTGCCAATGTTGCCCTTAATACCCTGTCAGCTGACCTACAGGCCAACACATGAGAGCTGATAGAAGTATAGTATCAATTGCTAGAAGGACAAGATATATATGACTGTGATATAGCTATTATATTATGTTAGTATACTGTGGTAGAAAAAAATATGCGAGAAATCTAAGAAAAGATTAACCAGGAAATAGCTGCTAAGTTGGCAGTACAAGATACTTAGCAAGAGTATCACAAGAAGGTAACCAGTCAACTGCTGTGAGAATCTCTCGAACAAGACCTCCCCCTAGAATAAGCATTCTAGGAGTTCAGAGAGCAACAGACCCAAATAAATCAAGCATTACAAACCTTGATATCAAAGCTGGCTGCTCGACAGGAACAGGAGGCAGAAAGCTACTGTGACTTTACTTGTACCTGTAAGAATCCCTCTTCGGATGGTTAGTTCTTGGCAATAGGGAATAATACTTCTCTTCTTTTTTCTTCTTTTTGTCTTATGATAGTACTAGGCCTCTGCCTCTATTAGCAATAGTAAAAGACATTTCTCTTCTACTGAGAATGCCTATCGTAAGCTTTCTCTAACTCCTCTTCGTGTAGTGATTTTCTTGGTGTAATAATAATAAAGATCATCATAATGATAAAGAGCGTAATGGTGTTTTATATTCATTAAAGTCATAAATAAGAAAAGTATTATGCGTGAACAAAATTAACTGCAATTTAACAGAGGAAAATCTTCGGCGATAATAACCACTCTCACTCACTAATCCACTATCATGAAAACCAAAAACAGAAATTAAAAGATTTAAATATGTAGTAGAAATTAATATTTGATATACCATCCATCAGCCTTAATAATTACTTCTATTCTATCCACCATTGATCCAGCTAAAGTATCAAAAACCTTTGTATTAAGAAGTTCCCCACAATGAGTGATGTCCTCTACTATTACCTTCTTGACTACAATGACATCACCCTTCATAAGATATAGCTCAAGGTCGTGCTTGTGAAGCTTACCTTTCACCAGAGACCAAATATTTTCAATTGGATTGAGATCTGGTGAATAGA
>NW_003298823.1:12863-16915 GCF_000151645.1 Tuber melanosporum | reverse complement strand
AAGTTATAATGATCATAAACATCAATAATTGACTTCCCAGTAACTCCACGCCTGCAGAAGAAGGATCAGAAAAAACAGGCAAAAAAAGACCATAAGTTTGACTATAAAAACAACCAGTCATCATCTGGCTAATCCCTCTCTCTCCTCTCCTAGCCTTAGATTCAACACAATCCTTATTCGATTTCTCATATGAGTATCTGAAAACTCATTTTCTCCTCTTTCCTTCTCCCCATTCTACAGCTACCTCATCCCCCCATGCTGTCTTCCATCTCCACATCTCCTTTGTCTAATGCCTATGACCTAATACCCATTCCAACCTCTCTTGAGCAAGATCCTCATCCAAATGAACTCTCTCTTATGTTATCCACTTTCTAAGATGCTTTTTTTCAAGTCTTCTCTATACTGTCCTACTAGAAACATTAGGAGCAACTTGCTCAGAAATGTCAAAATAGGTTGCATGGCAATTTTTAAGAGCTTTCTCCACCATAGCATCATCCTGTAACTTAGTAGTTTGAGGATGTCTTCCTCTACCCTTATTATCCTTGCCCTTTTAATGTCCCTTTACAATATTATCTCTGACAGTAGTGTATGAGATATTAAGGTAGTGGGAAATTTGCTGATATCTTATTTGGAGCTCATGTAATCCAGAATCCTCCTCCTAAGAAACTCAGGGAGATGTGTTGAGGGAATAGGTTTTTTGGCATGACTGCGAAGAATAGAAGGCATAGTTTATAGCAAAAAAGAATTGAGCAGAATTGTTTCTTCTTAGTTGACTTAGAGCAATATTTTTAGATACTATCAAGAGTATGGGGTGATGAAAAGTGGTGGATTGCCACTGATTGTTAAATGGTGATAAATTTTATCAACGCACAATACTTAGAACAAAGCGTGAAGAACCTATCTTCCTTGGCCGTACCAGCCCCCTTATATAGTGGTCTTCCCAGCCCAAGTCACTTGACCCAAAGTAGTCACATGTGCGAAATCAAATCGTAACAAACTAGTCATATGACCAAAGTAGTCACATGCCTAAAACCCATGACCTCATAGCAAGGTCATGTGCAAAAACTCAGAAAATAATCAGAACATAATAAATAAGTCATATGACCCCATGTGATTACATGCATGAAACCCATGACCTCGTAATGAGATTATGTGCGAAACCTAAATCATATGCACAAGGCATACTTGTACGGTGTACTTGTCAGGTGCATGTCCCATGACTCATAATTGAGTCATGTGCGAAACATAACAAATCATAATATAACCAGTCATAAGACCTAAATAAATTATAGGTATGAAACAATAACTTACCTATAACTCATAATCATGAGTCATGTGAAAACCTTTTCTATGCCAAGCCATATTTGTGATATTAGCTTCTCCTCCTCTAAGCCTGAGTTCCATCAGGCTTTGTCTTCAAGCTTTAATAGTTCCCATCCAGCCGAGCACATAGACTTCCAAAGCATATTGAACTTGTCGTCTGCTGTCCTCCACCATATCCTTACTAATTCTAAAGTAAGGTTTGCCATTTTGATCACATACTACTGATTGTCATTTCGCTATCTTAGATTTGTAATTGTTTTTTCGTTTGCTAAAATTGTGGCTTCAGCCTGGCCCAATTGTTCCCGAAGTTCTCTAATCTGACTGTGTTGGCTTTCGACATCCAATTTCGTTTCTATGAAGAGGTTTTGGGCTGTCCTTTCCTTGAGCCTCATCCTTGAGGCCGTATACCATATACTGGCATCTTTTCCTTCCAACTCTTTCTTTGTCCTCTCCTTCTGTGGGTAGTACCATGTATTAATTTTCTTCATTCTGTGCATCTTGCCCGTATTATTGAAACACTGTTTCTAGTACTTTAGGGCATGGTCCAGGCACTGACCATGCTTTTGGTATTCTCTTGGGAACTATCCTGAGCCTTCCTTGTCCCCCCAGTGTATGAGACATGTGTCGTCGTAGCATACCATCCAACTCATTACATTGTGCTTTGCTTTCTCCTCTGGTTCCTTGAATTCTTCATCTGTTAGCCTCATAAACGAGTATTCAGGACTCATTGGTATGACGTAGTGAGGACTATCACCTCTGCCCTCATATTGTTGCAATGGTGTACATTCCCTTCCCTTGCATTTGTCATTGAATGCAATTGTCACCTAGGCTGGGCTTGCCAGGATATCACTTGTAGAAGGATGAGAGAGCATCTTGTAGGTTTTCGAAGTTGTGTACGAAGTACCAGGTTTTATCATATTTTAGCAAGTAACTAGTCCACTTAGCTTGGTATTGAAGGTTACTATAGATAGCATGGGAATTGATTATTTTGCCAAGTTCGTATTCTGGTTCTCCGTCAAGTTCGATAGGAGGCAGAGGAATTATTGCTTGGAAGGGAAACTTGTTATTATTGTGTAGTTTGAGGAGTGAGATGTGGAATGTCTTGTGTATTCTCATCAAGGGAGGCAGATCGAGCTTATAAGCTCAGTCACTTATTTTTTTCTATATCTGGAATGGTACTATTTTCTTGTAGTCTAATTTCTTTGAGGGCTGCATTGTATGGATTTTGGGTAGTAGCAACCACACCATATCTCTCAGCTATATATTCAGATCAGACCTCTGATGTTTATTGTATTATTCTTTCTACCGTTACTGTACTGGACTCATTTCATACTGTAACATTTTGTGTAGTATTTCCATATTCGTTTTGTCTATACTCATGCCATGCATCGTATGATTTATGGCCTAACTTTGTAGATGTTGTCCATAATTCTCAATGAATAGTGTGGTACTTATGGTTTCTGGCTTTCTATTGTTATACACAAACTTGGCCATTGATAACAGCTTATACCAATCATCTTGCTGATAATTGAGGTAGGCCTGTAAATATTACTTGAGTATAGTATTTACCCCTTCAGTTTGTCCTTCAGTTTGTCCATCAGTCTGTAGGTGAAATGCGGTACTCAGCCGATTTTGTATCCCCATTTCTGAGGTTACTTTTTTCCATAATCATAATGTGAATAGTGTTCCTCAATCCATAATGATATTCTTTAGAAGGCCCTGCAGCGGGAAAACCTCTCGAAAGAATGTCCATATAAAATCTTCTGTATCCATATTCTTTTCAAATGGAATGAAATGGCACATTTTAGTCAGACAATCTACCACAACCAGAATGCTGTCATATCCTGCTGACAGAGGTGGGTTCCTAATGAAATCGATGGTAATTGTTTCTCAAGGTCATTTGGGAATCTTATTTGATTTCAGTAATCTGTAAGGTGCATGCTTAGCCATTTTTGTTCGTTGACATATGTCGTAATTTTTTACATATTTTTTCACATATTCATGTAATCCTGGCCAGTAGAATAACCTTGTGATGAATTCTGTGGTTTTAGCCATTCCTCCATGTCCCACCATTGAAATATTGTGATCTTGTCGTATAATTCTCGTACTTATTTTTTCTTCCTCCAGAATCCATTGTTATCTGTCATACTACATATTCCCATTCTTCCATTGACATAAACATAGGGCAATCCCTTTCATCTTTTTTTTTCTCTCTTTCTTCAATGCTTCTCTTACAGCCCAAATTGTTTTGTCTTTGTCGTTTACCTTCTCAATTCCTTTTTCCTCAGTTGATGTGAATTTGATAACTTTCCTTATCTCGAAGTAAGCTTTTAGTAATAGTGTTTATATTTTCTGTTTGATCCTTTAATCCTCTTTTATCTGTGGTTTATCAGTTGTGATTCTTGTGAGAGCATCTAGCTTTCCACACTCTTTTCCTGGTTAATATTCGATCTTGAAGTTGTACTTACTGTGGTATTCAATCCATCTTATCAGGTGATCGTTTAATTCTTTTGTGGTGATGAACAGGACCAGATTCTTGTGATTGGTAAGAACTTGGACTAGATGATTGTTGTTTAGGACATATCTTCTCTATTCTTTCAGTACTTGAACTGTTGCTAATAGTAATAGTTCCTTGTTAACAACATCGTTGTTGCATTTCACCAGAGTCATTATCTTGGATCGATAAGACACTGGCCCCTATTTTCTATCTTTACCTCGTGCCCGAAACG
>NW_003298823.1:0-12713 GCF_000151645.1 Tuber melanosporum | reverse complement strand
GATTTGTGTCAAATCGACACCTATTGCCCGATGTGGCCAGAGGTGTCCATTTCGATTATTGTCTTCTGGTTTGGGTCAAAATGGCCTAATATTCGTGCTAATGTCAGATAAGTCCTGATAGCATCATATGCTTTTTGTTCTGTTTCTCCCCATTTCCAATTCTTGTCTTTCTTAGTTAGGTTATAGAGTAGTTTAGCAAGCCTGCAAAATTCTTCTATGAACCTTCGATAAAAGTTACAGAATCCCATGAAGCACTGAATATCAGTTTTGTTGGTTAGTTTAGCCAGTCCCATATCACTACCGTTTTGACCGGGTTGACCTTGACTCCACTTCAATTGATGATGAATCTGAGGTATTCGGTTTCTTCCATATAGAATTCGCATTTTGTTGGTTTGATTTTCATTCCAGATTCTTGTATCAGGACTGTGATGTTGCTAATATCCTTTCAATACTGTTGCATGTTTTCTGAATATATGAGTACATCGTCCAGCTATACTATACAACATATGTTAAGGTACTTATTGAATACTTTGTTCATCTATCGTTGAAATAAAGCTGGTACATTAGTTAGCCCGAAAGGCATGACCTGGTATTCGAACATTCCATATCTTGAGGAAAATGTTGTTTTCAATTTGTCTCCTACTTTGATTCGGATGTTATGGTATGTGTTCTTGATGTCGAGTTTGGTGAAGTATTTTTCTGATTGTAATCTGTCCAACGCTTCTCCAATTAGAGGTAGTGGATATCGATCCTTCTTAGTTACCAAATTGAGTGCTTTGTAGTCGACACAGAGTCTTATATTTCGATCTTTCTTCTTGACGAATAGTACAGGACATCCTCCTGATGCGAAGGAGTCTCTGATCCATTCCCTTTTCACGTTTTGCCTGATGTACTTTCTGAGTTCTTCAAGTTCTGCCTCTCCTAGTAGGTATAGCTTCTTGTAGGGAATTTCTTTTAATTTTCCTGTTTTTTGTCTTTATTCTGATGAATCTCATGGTCGATTCCTGGTCTTCTCAGTTGAAGCTCTTTGGCTTCCTCTTCCTTGAATAGGTTCGTGAATTGATGGTATTCTTTTGGAATCAATTCTTTCTATTTCTTTTTGCTTTGGTATTTCCTATCCTGAATTGCTAGCTCAGTACTGATGTTGATTTTTGCTAGTACAGCTTTTTCATCTTTGTCTGTTAATTTAAGAACTCCTGTAGTATCTCCTCTTCCCAAGTACCAGTTGAAGGCCTGTACTGTAATCTCTTTGATCTCAATCTTTGGTATTGTATCAGGTGGGGTTTGGTCTGTACTTCTAAACCACTTTTCTCCTCTTGTGGTATCTTCCAGTTGATCTACTTCGTGAGGCTCTTTATCATTAATTCTTTGAATGATTAATTGTGCGATTCGATTGCCTTTCTGGACTTTGTAATCTTCGTTTACCAGGTTGGCCAGGACCACTTTGATTTTACCTGTATAGTCAATATTGATTACCCCAGCATTGGTGAGTCGATGCCTGACTGCTAGACCACTATGGGTACTATCCTTCCATATGTGCCATCTGGTAATCCAATCGCTATTCCTGTCGCTATCATTGCCTGCCCATTGGCAGGTATCTTGATCCTCTTATTAGCATAAAGGTTGTGTCCGGCTATCCTTTTAGAACTCTTGGTAGGCACTTTTGCTTCATGATTCAGTTTTTGTATTCGGACTCTTTGGTCTTACCATATCTCAGTGAAATCTGCATGCAAAGTTTTCTCTTCCACTTGTCAAATTGGTGTTGAGTCGACCACTAGTGAACTGTTGAGATATTGTATCACACATCATTCACTAGTAAAGGTTATCTTGTTCTCATTCCAATTGATCATTGGATTGTGTCTTTGTAACTATGATATTCCTGTAATGGGGACTCCCTCTGAGAAAATGGATCCCAAAGTTGCGACCGTACCGAAATGAATTCTTCTGTAATGTGAACAAATATATTAAATGTCAAAGGTCTCAACAGTAGAGTTTGAAGAAACAAAATGGTAAAACTTAATATCGTTAAGCCACAGCTTTTACTCAATTAAGTCCTGATCTCGAGAGGTAGTTAATTGCCAGAGTAGAGGAGAACTCGCATATACTTAAGTAGATTTCATATACTTCCAGTTGCTCCCCATCACTACTCTGTATTCACGAGTACCCAACTCCTTTGGGCTGCCTAGCTAACGTCCACAGGTTGGACCAAAGATTCTCCGTAGTGAACTAGACAACTCTTGTAGTTTTCTAACATCCACTCGATAGAAGTATTTTAGCCGCTGCATCTACAATGCAACCGCAGGAGTAAAAACTCTTCATATCGCGGACATATCAGTGGCGAGCTATCATGCCCGAGTAGATGCAATACCAACTATAGAACTCTCTACCCATATACACTTAGTCTTCTACAAGCATCCGCAGCCCCTGAACATCTATCCAGTTCTACTCTATTCTATATCATTTCGGATGATAGCTATGTAGCTCCCCCGATAGACCTCTTCGGAAATTGACTACCAATAGGCACTACCCATAGTCAACCCTCCTACAAACAGGTCTTATCATGATCTTAGACTAGTATCTCAGAGTCCCTAATGATTCTCCAATACTATTACACTTTTGGGGCAACAGACTTCGGTTACCATGCCTACTAGCCTTCGGTAACCTCACATACTACCTTAGACTTCAAAGTAGTATTACTCCGTCAGTTCTGGTCCGCTTTACACGAAACCACCTGGAGACTATTCTCCAAGTTCACCTCTACCCCCTCATATATCCTGCGGACAGCTTCCGGTCGGATGGATGGCGGGAACGTATAAGGTGCTACAGGAGCATCTCCACCTGAAGATATTTACTAGGCTTACAGCAGCTCTCCAGGCTGTAGCCCATGACGCTAGGGACTTATAACGGGGCTGGAGGGGGGTGTTAGCCACCACACCTCCAAGTTACAGCTTGTTCGGAGCTCAACTGGTTGTGCGGAAGTGATCCGCACAACTTGAGATTCGAACATCCTATGTAGTTTCGTGTGACAAACAATCTAGTAACTTCCCCCGAAGTCCTGCGTAACAAGTTACTTTCAAGGTAGGGTTACTTGGCTCTATAACAGGGTAACCCATAGTCCAAGGCAGGGTAACTTTCGTCCAAAGGTAGAGTAACAACACACTGAGTTACCCTACTGAGTAGAGTAACTACCACTCCATACTAGTACCCATATACTTCTTAGTATAGTATAGTATGCCTAACTGAGATACCTAACCAACAGTACCTTTAGCCGGTAGAGTCTAGTCTACCACCATTCCTACCACGGTAGTTTCTTAATACCGGTATGGGTATAGGTTTGGTTAACTGTAATAGTACTCCGTGGAGTCTCGTTACAAAGAATACCAACATCCCCGAGATGATGACCGAGGACGTATCAGTGGAAAAAGATGAGGGTCCCCAGTAAATTGTGGTCTGGGAGACCCAAGATATACACCTGGAAAGCCCATCAAGTTAGCGAACTACTATATGGCACTATACATGCAAAGGGGAGAAGAAGATGGTGATCATGTGATGATCAAGATAAAGATATACAACGAAAAGCACGAAAAAACAACGATTTATACAATGATCGACTCGGGAGTGACCGAAGATTTCATCGACAAAGGAATTTGCGACAAATACGGACTCCACACCAACAAAGCAGAGAAAGCGAGACCAGTCTACCTAGCAGATGGAAAGCAAAGCGCACTGGGTCCTATAACCCATCTGGCGACAGTACGTATGGACATTGACAGCCATAGGGAAACGGCAACTTTTCATGTAGCAGATCTCAAGAACAATAAGATAGTCCTATGGATGCCATGGTTACAAAAACATAACCCAACAATCGATTGGAATGAGAACAAGATGACCTTCACGAGCAAACTGTGTGCGACACGATGTCTCAACAGTTCAGCAGTGGTCTACTCTACACCGATACGAGAAGCAGAAGAAGAAACTTTGCATACAAAGTTCGCCAAGATGCGGCAAGATAAGAGAGTCTGGATACAAAAGCTGGACCAAGGGGCAAAAGTGCCTACCAAGGGTTCCAAAAGGGCAGCAGGATACGACCTGTATGCCAACAAAGAAATCAAGATACGCGCTAACGGACAGGTAACGATAGCCACAGGAATAGCCATTGGACAACCAGAAGGCACCTATGGACAGATAGGACCCTATAGTAGTCTAGCAGTCAAACATTGACTCATGACCATGGCGGGGGTAATCGATGCCGACTATACAGGTGAAATCAAAGTGGTCTTGGCTAACATAGCTCAAGAGGACTACGAAGCCCAGAAAGGCAATTGAATCGCACAGTTGATTATCGAAAAAATCAACAAAGAAGATCTGCATGAAGTAGATCAACTGGAAGAAACCACAAGAGGAGACAAGGAATTTGGAAGCACGGACCAAAACCAGCCCGATACAACAAAAAGAATGGAGATCAAAGAGATTACAGCACAAGCCTTTGGACGGTACTATCGAAGGGGAGATCCAACAGGAATTCTCAAATGGACATACAAAGACCAAAAAGCAGTCCTACCAATGATCAACATCAGCACAGAACTAGCAATCCAAGACAAGAAATACCAAAGCAAAAAAGGATGGAAAGAATTGATTCCAAAGGAATATCATCAATTCACGAATCTATTTCAATAAGAGGAAGCTACTGAGCTACCACTCCGAAGACCAGAAATCGACCACAAAATTCAGCTAGACAAAGACGAGAAAACGGGAAAAACAAAAGAGATTTCCTACAAGAAGTTATACCTTCTAGTAGAAGCAGAGCTCGAAGAACTTAGAAAGTACATCGAGCAAAACCTCAAGCAAGGATGGATCAGAGACTCTTTTGCATCAGGAGGATCTCCAATACTATTTGTCAAAAAGAAAGATAGAAAAATAAGACTCTGTGTAGACTGTAGAGCCCTCAATTCGGTTACCAAGAAAGACCGATATCTACTACCCTTAATTAGAGAGGCACTTGATAAACTACGGTCAGCAAAATACTTCACCAAACTCGACATCAAGGATGCATACTACAATATACCCATCAAAGCAGGAGACGAATGGAAGACTACATTCGCCTCAAGATACGGAATGTTCAAATACTTGTTTATGTTGTTCGGGCTAACCAATATACCGGCTTCATTCCAAAGATGGATCAACAAGGTACTCAATAGGTACTTCAACATATGTTGCATCGTATACTTGGATGACGTACTCATCTACTTGGAAAACATGCAACAACACCAAAAGAATGTCTGCAATATTATGGCCACAATACAAGGATCATGAATGAAGATCAAACCAATGAAACGCGAATTTGATAGAGAAGAAACTGAATACCTCGGATTTATCATCAATCGGAGCAGGATCAAGGTTGACCCATTCAAAACAGCAGCAATATGGGATTGGGCCAAACTAAACAACAAAACAGACGTTCAATGCTTTATGGGATTCTGCAACCTTTATCGAAGATTCATAGTGGGGTTCAGCAGGCTTGCAAAACCACTCTATAACCTAACCAAGAAAGACAAGAAATGGGAATGGGGAGAAACAGAACAAAAAGCATACGATACTATCAGGACACATCTGACATCAGCACCAATACTGGTACACTTCGACCCAGACCGAAGGACAATGATTGAAACAGATGCCTCGAAATATGTATTCTCAGGCATACTATCGCAACAATGCGAAGATGGAAAATGGAGGCCAGTGTCTTACCAATCTAAGACAATGACCCCTGCAGAGTGCAACTACAATGTTACAAATAAAGAACTATTAGCAATAGTTCAAGTATTAAAGGAATAGAGGTGATACGTTCTGAACAATGACCATCCGGTTCGAGTTCTAACTGACCACAAGAATCTGGTCCCATTCATGACTACAAAGGAATTGGACGACTACTAGATAAAGTGGATGGAACAACTCAGCAAATACAACTTTAAAATCGAATACCGACTAGGCAAAGAGAGTGAAAAGCCAGACGCTCTCATAAGGCTTGCAAGTGACAAACCACAAATAAAAGAACATGAAAGGATCAAATAAAAAACACGAATACTATTACCAAAGACCTACTTCGAGGTAAAGAAAGTTATCTAATTCACATCAATGGAAGAAAAGGAAATCAAGAAGGCAAACGAAGAAGATAAAGCAATTCAGGCAATAAGAGAACCATAGGAGGAAGGAAAAAATGAGATGAAAGGAATTGCTCTGGGTTTATGCCAATGGGAGGATGGAAACATGTGGTACGACAGAAAACAATGGATTTCTAAAGAAGAAAAGATAAGAACAGACATCATATGACAATATCACGATATCTAAATGGCAGGATACGGAGGAACGGCGAAAACTACAGAATTGATCACGAGGTCATTCTATTAGCCAGGACTACGCGAAGATGTCAAAAGATATGTCAAAAACTACGACATATACCAAAGGATGAAAACAGCTAAACACGTACCATACAGATTACTGAAATCGAACGAAGTTCCCAAATGACCATGGGAAATAATTACTATGCATTTCATCAAGGACCTACCATTATCGGAGAAATGTAATAGCAGCCTAGTCATGGTGAATCCTCTGACCGAAATGAGTCACTTCATTCCAGTCAGAAAAGATATGGACACAAGGGATTTTATACAAACATTCTTCCAAGACGTCTTTCAACTTCACGGCCTTACAAAGAATATCATTACTGACTGAGGAATATTGTTCAAATCAGGACTGTGGAGAAAAGTAACCGGTGAAATGGGGATACAAAAACAGGCTGAGCACAGCATTTCACCCACGAACGGACACATAAATGGAACGGGTAAACGCAATACTCGAATAATATTTACAGGCCTAAGTCAATTACCAATACGATGATTGGTACAAACTGCTATCAATAGCTGAATTCGCATAGAATAATGGAAAACAAGAAACAATTAGCACGATACCCTTCTTCGCGAATTACGGATAACATCCATAAAGTCACGCCACATATCATACAATTAACGTTATAATACCCAATAAAACAGATATGGGAAAACTACACGAGACATTACAATACAAAATGAGTCAAGCACAACAATGGCAAAAAGAACAATACGATAAACAACGAAGACCAGATCCAAACATACAACCGGGACATATGGTATGGCTAATACACTACAATATCCATACGATGTGACCATCAAAGAAATTGGACTACAAGAAAATCGGGCCATTCAAGATACTGGAAAGAGTGGACAACCAAGCTTATAAACTCAACCTTCTCTCCTCAATGCAAATCCACAACACATTCCACATCTCACTCCTTGAATTACACATCAATAATAAGTTTCCATCTCAAACAATTATTCCTCCTGCTCTGATTGAACTGAATGGAGAACCAGAATATGAACTCGACGAAATAGTCGATTCTCGCTTCTTCTACAGAAATCTATAATACCGAGCCATGTAGACTGGTTACTCACCAGAACATGATAAAACTTGGTACTTCATACACAACTTTGAATATGAAGAAGATGTCATCTCAACTGTCAACCAGTGATACCCAGACAAGCCCAGCCCAGGTAACGATCACATTTAACTAAGACAAAGGTGAGGGAAAGCCTCCTGCACCATTGCAACCACATGAGGGCTAGGGCGATAGCCCTTACCAAACCACACCAACCAGCTCCAAATACTCATTCATGGGGCCAACCGATGAAGAACAGAAGGAAAGAGAAAAACAAGTACAGCATAGGGCCATGTCCTTGATGGTATGCTACGATGATGGATGTCCCACATACTATGGGGATAATGAAGGCTCGGGGTAGTTCCCGAGAGAATACAAAAATTATGGGCCATGCCCAGACTATGCCCTAAAGCACTGGAAATAGTGCTTCAACAACACTTGCAAGATGCACAGGATGAAGAAAATCTCTGTGGAAGACTACCCACAGAAGGATGGAACAAAGAAAGAATTAGACGCAAAGGAGGCCACAATATGACAGAGGGCTAGAGCCTTGGGGATGAGGCCCAGGAAGGGAGGAGCCCAAAATTCATCCATGGAAACGGAACCAGATACCAGAAGCCTACATAGGCAAATCTAAGGACTCCGAGAACAACAAGGCCAAGCCGAGGCCACAATTTTGGCAAATGATAAATTAATCAGGGAGTTGAGGCAGCTGAACAATGCCCAGCGGTGCACGATCAAGATGGCAAACCTCACCTTGGAGACAGTGAG
The DNA here is from genome assembly GCF_000151645.1 of Tuber melanosporum. NCBI lineage: Eukaryota > Fungi > Ascomycota > Pezizomycetes > Pezizales > Tuberaceae > Tuber > Tuber melanosporum. Next base: position 4,474 of record NW_003298823.1, on the reverse strand, counting down.
GGTAAGATGGCGGGAAGTAGAAGACAAGTTAAATAGGTTCCAGAGGTCCATGCACTCGGCAGGACGGGAACTATTGAAACTTGGGGATAAAGCCTGATGGGACTAAGGCTTAGGAGGAGAGGAGCTAATATCACGAATGTGACTTGGCACGGAAAAGGTTTTCACATGACTTATGATTATAAGTCATAGGTATGTTATTGTTTGACGCATATGGCTTGTTTAGGTCATATGACTTATTATATTATGATTGGTTATGTTTTGCACATGGCTCAAATATGAGTCATAGGATGTGCGCCTGGCGAGTCTGCCTTGCAAGTGTGCCTTACGGGTTTGCCTTAAGCATATGATTTATGTTTTGCACATGACCTCGTTATGAGGTCATGGGTTTCACATATATGACTCGGTCGAGTCATATGACTTATTTATTGCGTTATGATTAGTTTATGAGTTTTCGCACATGACGTGGCTATGAGGTCATGGGTTTTAAGTGTGTGACCTCTTTGGTCACATGACTAGTTTGTTATGATTTGGTTTCGTACATGTGACCACTTTGGGTCACATGACTATGGGCAGGAAAAACACTATATAAGGAGGTCGATGCGGCTGAGGAGGATAGGTTCGTTACACTTTATTCTAAGTACTTTTCCTATATATTACTTTAACAAATATAAAACACCTTTACAATCTTTATCTTTATTGCAATATTTATCATTACGCCAAGGAAAGCTCTTCGTAGAGAAGAGTTAGAGAAAGCTTATAATAGGCATTCCTGATAGAAGATAAAGGTCTTATACTATCGGTAACATAGGCAGAGGCCTAGTGCTATCGTAAGACTAAGGAAAACACAAGAAGAAGAGAAGTATCATTCTCCATCGCCAAGAACTATATCCGAGGAGGGATCATTACATGTAACTGGTACGGGTACTCAGTTATTATATTTTATGTTTTGTTTCAAGTATTGTTTGATACTTAGTTTGTTTTAAGTATCATTTGATACTTAGTTTTGTTTTATATTTTGTTTTAAGTATCATTTGATACTTGATTTGTTTTAAGTATTGTTTGATACTTAGTTTTATTTTATGTTTTATTTTAAGTATCACTTTGATACTTAGTTTGTTTTAAGTATCATTTGATACTTAGTTTTGTTTTATATTTTGTTTTAAGTATTGCTTTGATACTTAATTAGGTTTACCAAAGTGTATCAATTAATACCTTTGATTAGTTTTGTTCATGCTAGACATGAACAGATTTGTGTATTTAAAGACCACTTGTTTCTATAATAGAAGAGGCAGACTGCGACAGACAGTATTTCAATATACTTGGTTGAATGGTTACTTCTTTGTTCCTCAGTACACTCTCGAAGCCTCCTTTAGTTCTTAGCTCTCGCCTCCTCTCTGAAAGAGTAGACCTTCTGCCAACTATCGTATCTATTACCAATAATGTGATTAGCACCTTGCGAACACGTTACATTTTTTTAACCTCAGTAAGTAGTTAAGAACCTGTCCCCGGATTTAGGTCTGATCAACCTATCGATATCCACCTCAGAACACTATCGGAGAGAAGCAGCAGAATCACGTTATATTTGGCTTCGTCTCAAATCCGACATAGAGTCTTTGATAACTAGGAGTGGGAATCAAATTGTAACGTGTTCGCAAGGTGCTAATCACGTTATCGGTATTAGATACGATAGTTGGCAGGTGGCCTGCTCTTCCAGAGAGCAGGCGAGAGCTGAGAACTAAAGGAGGCTTCGAGGGTGTACTGGGGAACAAAGAAGTAACCGTTCAACCAAGTATATTGAAATACTGTCTGTCGAAGTCTGCCTTTTCTATTGTAGAAACAGGCGGTCTTTAAATATACAAATCTGTTCATGTCTAGCATGAACGAAACTAATCAAAGGTATCAATTGATACACTTTGGTAAAACTCCTTAAGTATCAAAGCGATACTTAAAACAAAACATAAAACAAAACCAAGTATCAAACGATACTTAAAACAAACCAAGTATCAAAGCAATACTTAAAACAAAACATAAAACAAAACCAATAACCGAGTACCCATACCAGTTACACAAGTCCTACGACAAGATCTTACAAGAAAGAAACAACTCTAGCGTTCTGCTAAGGTGCCGGGAGAACATGCAAACACAGAAGACACACAACCTCCAGGAGAATTCTCTTCTACACCAGCAAAGAAGCCTTCCTTTGAACTTCCCATCGACCCCAAATCTAGTAGCAAATCAGATATGGCTAGTACAGGAGGAGGGCCCTCTGGAGGAAGAAAATCTTAGGCTCGGCCTAAAGAAGAGGAAGTATCCGCAGTATTTGAACCTCCTAAGTTTAAACTCCACCTCCCAGCAAAGTTTACAGGAGAAGGAAAAGACCTCAAACCCGAAGCCTTTGACCGATGGGCGACGGAACTCACACACTATCTTCTTCTGTAAGGGAAAGATGTGGAAGACCCTATAATCAGACTATACATTAGATCATTCTGCCAAGAATAGGCAACCGACGCATACCACCAATGCTATAAGGAATACAGTGGAAATGTAAGATTGAGAGAATCTACAGTTCTCAATTACCTTAAAGACCGATTCCAATCCTCTATCACAAACGACCTCCTATACAACAAATTTAACCAGCTCCACCAAGTCAATGGAACACATGTTAAGAGAATCACAGATGTAGCTACAGATCTGATGATGTATAAGGACTGTATGAAGAAAGAATGTATTTCCCACTACATCCTTAAGCGACAATTCTATGATGCTATGCATTCTACCCTTTGGCGAGAGGTAGAACAACTCAAGGAAGATGACGATGATATTGCAATAATAATTGCAAGGGCGGAACGAAAGGATGCCATCCTCCATGAAACCAAGGCATACAAAGCACAGGCATCCTCCAGCAGTAATAGGCAACTGCATCACAAGCCCTCCAACCACTCTGTAGAAGATATCCCACGGGTTTTTAAAAAGGAATCAAAATCCTCCAAAGAATCAAGATGACAGAAAGGAGAATGTTTTGAATGTGGAAAAACAGGATACATGGCAAAGAACTGCCCTATGAAGAAAGGAAAAGGAAAGGTGATTAAGCAAGAAGTATCGGCCAACAATGTTGAGAGCAATAGTGATGATACCCAATCCAGCGAATATGAGGAGATCCATATTGGATATATCAATGTGGAATGCAATAGTGTCCAACCTCCTACTACATTTAAAATACACACTGCCCTAGAAGGTACTATCCTGATTAATGGTAAGAAGGCGCACAACCTATTCGACACTAGCACAATTAGAAGAGACATGATCAGCAATGCCTTTATCTCTGTCTATAGACTCCCAACCCAAGACCTTAACCAGCCCATACCAGTCAATATGGCAGTAAAGGAGTCACAATCAACAAGCCATAAAACCTGCAGCGTATCTATTTGACTTGGCTCTGCCATCCTACCTCCTCAGGAGATACTAGTTGGTAATCTAGCCAAGTACGATGCCCTAACAGGAATGCCATTCCTGAACTGCCACAAAGCTGTAATCAGGTGTGGGGAATTAACCATCGATTTCCCAGATCAGAAGGTCAGAGTTTCTTGCAAGCCAACAAGCAGAGAGTACCAAGCCACAGTCTGTGAAGCAACTGCCTAATGCCTATTGGATGAATACTCTGATGTTTTCCCTAATCAGATTTCCAAAGAACTACCGCCTATGACAGAAGTGAACTACCACATCCATCTCTGAGACCGCTCTAATCTTAAAAACCAACCTACCTACTCAATCCCTGACACATACAAAAGTTCACTATATGACTGGATCAACCAACAACAAAGAAGAGGAATCATCTACCGAGCAGAAGCCCCAGGTGCTGCTCCTATGTTTATTCAACCCAAAGCAGATGGCAGAAGAATCCACCCTTTGGTTGACCTCAAACTACAAAATGAAAACACTGTTATAGACAGCTCCGCTATACTAAATCAAACTCAGATCCTGAATGCAGTTCGATGGACTAGATTCCGAATCAAGATTAACCTAAACAATGCCTATGTCCAGACAAGGTTAGATCCAGAAAGCGAACGCTACAACAGTTTCAAAATACCATTCGGAAGTTTCATTAGCTGAGTTATATTGCAAGGTGATATGAATGCGCCCGCCACCTTTATATGAATTATAGAAAACCTCCTAAGCGAATACCTCCACCATTTTGTATGGGTTTACATCAATGATATTCTCATTTTCTCAAACTCCAAAATAGAACATACCTATTATATAGGTTTGGTTTGTACCAGACTAAGGGAAGCTAAGTTCTACACTAGCAAGAGCAAATCAATCCTATTTGCCAGCAAACTCGATATCCTTGGACATGTGATAGATGATGAAGGAATACACGCAGCCCCAGAAAAGATATTCTGTTTAACAGAATGGACAATACCCCAAAATCAGAAGGAACTTATACTATTCTTAGGGCTAGTCAACTATATCTCCC
>NW_003298822.1:227584-247625 GCF_000151645.1 Tuber melanosporum | reverse complement strand
GCGGCAGGTCTACTTAGTGTTGTTGCCCCAGTTGACCAACCCTAACCCTAACCCTAACCCTAACCCTAACCCTAACCCTAACCCTAACCCTAACCCTAACCCTAACCCTAACCCTAACCCTAACCCTAACCCTAACCCTAACCCTAACCCTAACCCTAACCCTAACCCTAACCCTAACCCTAACCATTAAGGTGGTTAACTACGTCCATAAGACGGTTTAGCCCGCCTGATTATAAGTCCGTTTTACCTCACTGGAGGCGAATCATTAGGTTGGTTCGGACGGCAGCTTCAGGTATGATGGAGACGACACCAATCGTTACATCATCATGTATCAGTCACTACTACCCATCTCTGGTAAGAGAACAGCTCGGCCATGGAGTGAAATCCTGACCCTAGCCTAACCCTAACCCGAACCCTAACCCTGACCCGAACCCTAACCCGAACCCCTAACCCTAACCGGCTAGTGTGGCTAGGCGGTGTGGCGCTGTGGCGTTGTGGCGCAGTCACGTGAGTGGCTGAGCTGTGGCACTGTGGCGGCGTGGCGGTGGCGTGTGGCGGTGGCTCATGGGCACGTGATGGCATCACGTGGTGGCTGGTACATGGGGCTGAAATCTCTTGGCGCGCCACTTCCGTAATAGGAAGGTCGTACCCACTTTCCGAAATAGGAAATTTTCCGTAATAGGAAATATTTCCGTTTTAGGTAAGTGTCCCGATTTGGAAGTTGTCTAGACTAATCCGGTACGACACCTCGGCTATGCACGGATGAGCTCGTACATATGCGCATGCAGGCATGCATGCGCGTTGTCCTAGTAGGGATGATCCTAGTACGCGCATATGCGGAACGATGACTACCTATTCTGGCAAGCCTTCCGGTTCCGGCTTACTTGCAGGATGCATGCATGACGGCACGCACACCGATAAATCGGTGTGCCACACCTCGCTTGGAATACGAGGTCGCCGACGCACAACTATTTGCCTCACACCCTCCCACGAGCGGCGAGCGCAAATTTTCGCATCACACCACTAGCGATTTAACGACTTTACTGCGTTTCTCGCGACGGGCGCTCAGGGTCAAACCCACGCCCCCGTCTTCCACACCCGATGGACTTTCATCCACCATCATCTACGGGGAAAGGTATAAGTATCACCCTTCTCCCCCCGTCCTGACGAGTTGATCATAGGTCAACGAAACAAACGATCAATCTCTTTTGATTATTGTCGACACTTTGTTTCACGATTACAACAACTCTCACGTCCTCTTCCCATCAGCACAGCTGTCCGCCCGGCAAGAGAATCGCCTCGCTCGCTTCGCTCGCTCGGCTCACCCTAACCCTAACCGGCTAGTGTGGCTAGGCGGTGTGGCGCTGTGGCGTTGTGGCGCAGTCACGTGAGTGGCTGAGCTGTGGCACTGTGGCGGCGTGGCGGTGGCGTGTGGCGGTGGCTCATGGGCACGTGATGGCGTCACGTGGTGGCTGGTACATGGGGCTGAAATCTCTTGGCGCGCCACTTCCGTAATAGGAAGGTCGTACCCACTTTCCAAAATAGGAAGCTTTCCGTAATAGGAAATATTTCCGCTTCAGGTAAGTGTCCCGATTTGGAAGTTGTCTAGACTAATCCGGTACACACCTCGGCTATGCACGGATGAGCTCGTGCATATGCGCATGCAGGCATGCATGCGCGTTGCCCTAGTAGGGATAATCTTAGTACGCACATATGCGGAACGATGACTACCTATTTTGGCAAGCCTTCCGGTTCCGGCTTACTTGCAGGATGCATGCATGACGGCATGCATATCGATAATGATATGCGACACCTCGCATGGAATACGAGGTCGCCGACGCATAAAAATTCCCTCACACCCACTTACGTGCGGCGAGGAAAGAATTTTCCGCATCACACCCACCAGCGATTTAACGACTTAACTGCGTTGCTCGCGACGAGCGCTCAGGGTCAAACCCACGCCCTCGCCTTCCACACCCGATGGACGTTCATCCACCATCATCTCCGGGGAAAGGTATAAGTATCACCCTTCTCCCCCCGTCCTGACGAGTTGATCATAGGTCAACGAAACAAACGATCAATCTCTTTTGATTATTGTCGACACTTTGTTTCTCACGATTCCACAACTCTCACGTCCTCTTCCCATCAGCACAGCTGTCCGCCCGGCTAGAGAATCGCCTCGCTCGCTTCGCTCGCTCGGCTCACCCTAACCGGCTAGTGTGGCTAGGCGGTGTGGCGCTGTGGCGTTGTGGCGCAGTCACGTGAGTGGCTGAGCTGTGGCACTGTGGCGGCGTGGCGGTGGCGTGTGGCGGTGGCTCATGGGCACGTGATGGCGTCACGTGGTGGCTGGTACATGGGGCTGAAATCTCTTGGCGCGCCACTTCCGTAATAGGAAGGTCGTACCCACTTGCCGAATTAGGAAGTTTTCCGTAATAGGAAATATTTCCGCTTCAGGTAAGTGTCCCGATTTGGAAGTTGTCTAGACTTAATCCCGGTACACACCTCGGCTATGCACGGATGAGCTACGTGCATATGCGCATGCAGGCATGCATGCGCGTTGCCCTAGTAGGGATAATCTTAGTACGCACATATGCGGAACGATGACTACCTATTTTGGCAAGCCTTCCGGTTCCGGCTTACTTGCAGGATGCATGCATGACGGCATGCATATCGATAATGATATGCGACACCTCGCATGGAATACGAGGTCGCCGACGCATAAAAATTCCCTCACACCCACTTACGTGCGGCGAGGAAAGAATTTTCCGCATCACACCCACCAGCGATTTAACGACTTAACTGCGTTGCTCGCGACGAGCGCTCAGGGTCAAACCCACGCCCTCGCCTTCCACACCCGATGGACGTTCATCCACCATCACATACGGGGAAAGGTATAAGTATCACCCTTCTCCCCCCGTCCTGACGAGTTGATCATAGGTCAACGAAACAAACGATCAATCTCTTTTGATTATTGTCGACACTTTGTTTCTTACGACAACACAACTCTCACGTCCTCTTCCCATCAGCACAGCTGTCCGCCCGGCTAGAGAATCGCCTCGCTCGCTTCGCTCGCTCGGCTCACCCGAACCCCTAACCCTAACCGGCTAGTGTGGCTAGGCGGTGTGGCGCTGTGGCGCTGTGGCGCAGTCACGTGAGTGGCTGAGCTGTGGCGTTGTGGCGGCGTGGCGGTGGCGTGTGGCGGTGGCTCATGGGCACGTGATGGCGTCACGTGGTGGCTGGTACATGGGGCTGAAATCTCTTGGCGCGCCACTTCCGTAATAGGAAGGTCGTACCCACTTTCCGAAATAGGAAATTTTCCGTAATAGGAAATATTTCCGTTTTAGGTAAGTGTCCCGATTTGGAAGTTGTCTAGACTAATCCGGTACACACCTCGGCTATGCACGGATGAGCTCGTGCATATGCGCATGCAGGCATGCATGCGCGTTGCCCTAGTAGGGATAATCTTAGTACGCACATATGCGGAACGATGACTACCTATTTTGGCAAGCCTTCCGGTTCCGGCTCACTTGCAGGATGCATGCATGACGGCATGCATATCGATAATGATATGCGACACCTCGCATGGAATACGAGGTCGCCGACGCATAAAAATTCCCTCACACCCACTTACGTGCGGCGAGGAAAGAATTTTTCGCATCACACCCACCAGCGATTTAACGACTTAACTGCGTTTCTCGCGACGAGCGCTCAGGGTCAAACCCACGCCCTCGCCTTCCACACCCGATGGACTTTCATCCACCATCATCTACGGGGAAAGGTATAAGTATCACCCTTCTCCCCCCGTCCTGACGAGTTGATCATAGGTCAACGAAACAAACGATCAATCTACTTTGATTATTGTCGACACTTTGTTTCTCACGATTCCACAACTCTCACGTCCTCTTCCCATCAGCACAGCTGTCCGCCCGGCTAGAGAATCGCCTCGCTCGCTTCGCTCGCTCGGCTCACCCGAACCCTAACCCTGACCCGAACCCTAACCCGAACCCCTAACCCTAACCGGCTAGTGTGGCTAGGCGGTGTGGCGCTGTGGCGTTGTGGCGCAGTCACGTGAGTGGCTGAGCTGTGGCGTTGTGGCGGCGTGGCGGTGGCGTGTGGCGGTGGCTCATGGGCACGTGATGGCGTCACGTGGTGGCTGGTACATGGGGCTGAAATCTCTTGGCGCGCCACTTCCGTAATAGGAAGGTCGTACCCACTTTCCGAAATAGGAAATTTTCCGTAATAGGAAATATTTCCGTTTTAGGTAAGTGTCCCGATTTGGAAGTTGTCTAGACTAATCCGGTACACACCTCGGCTATGCACGGATGAGCTCGTGCATATGCGCATGCAGGCATGCATGCGCGTTGCCCTAGTAGGGATGATCCTAGTACGCGCATATGCGGAACGATGACTACCTATTCTGGCAAGCCTTCCGGTTCCGGCTTACTTGCAGGATGCATGCATGACGGCACGCACACCGATAAATCGGTGTGCCACACCTCGCTTGGAATACGAGGTCGCCGACGCACAACTATTTGCCTCACACCCTCCCACGAGCGGCGACGCAATTTTTCGCATCACACCACTAGCGATTTGACGACTTTATTGCGTCTCTCGCGACGGGCGCTCAGGGTCAAACCCACGCCCCCGTCTTCCACACCCGATGGACTTTCATCCACCATCATCTCCGGGGAAAGGTATAAGTATCACCCTTCTCCCCCCGTCCTGACGAGTTGATCATAGGTCAACGAAACAAACGATCAATCTACTTTGATTATTGTCGACACTTGTTTCACGATTACAACAACTCTCACGTCCTCTTCCCATCAGCACAGCTGTCCGCCCAGCAAGAGTAGCCTCGCTCGCTTCGCTCGCTCGGCCCACCCGATTTGGAAGTTGTCTAGACTAATCCGGTACACACCTCGGCTATGCACGGATGAGCTCGTGCATATGTGCATGCAGGCATGCATGCACGTTGCCCTAGTAGGGATGATCCTAGTACGCGCATATGCGGAACGATGACTACCTATTTTGGCAAGCCTTCCGGTTCCGGCTTACTTGCAGGATGCATGCATGTCGGCATGCACACCGATAAATCGGTGTGCCACACCTCGCTTGGAAATACGAGGTCGCCGACGCACAACTAATTCCCTCACACCCACTTACGTGCGGCGAGGTAATTTTTCGCATCACACCACCAGCGATTTTACGACTTTATTGCGTACCTCGCGACGAGCGCTCAGGGTCAAACCCACGCCCTCGCCTTCCACACCCGATGGACTTTCATCCACCATCATCTACGGGGAAAGGTATAAGTATCACCCTTCTCCCCCCGTCCTGACGAGTTGATCATAGGTCAACGAAACAAACGATCAATCTACTTTGATTATTGTCGACACTTGTTTCACGATTACAACAACTCTCACGTCCTCTTCCCATCAGCACAGCTGTCCGCCCAGCGAGAGAAGCCTCGCTCGCTTCGCTCGCTCGGCCCATCCGGATATTTGTCAGAATCTTTACAGGACGGCTACGCATTGACCCGGCATCTTCTAATCACATGCTAGAAGCCGAAGGCCCACCCTTGATGCCCATCACCTATGAAGCCTGGCCTGGCCGGACCGAATATCAGCCGGCTATCTGCAGGCCGGCCTGTCTTCCTGTGAATACTGGCTATGCTTCGATGGAGAAGATTCTGACGAGAATTTTAACAAATCCTCAGTTGACTCCTTCCAAAGCCATTAGATAAAGAACATTATTAGTTTGAACTCCATAGAGCTATCCCTACGTGAAAAGGGCCAGGTTCGTGCTACCAGGACTGTGTATTCAAACATTAGTGCTGTAGAATGTCACCCCATCATGGCTCTGCAATTTGATCGGATCTGGAACCCTTATCAGTAGGAGGGAGTCACGATTGTCTACTGCGGGTATGGAGGTGGAAGGATCGGAATGGCCATTAGTGTGATTCACACTTCAAAGGTCAAATTCTGAGTAACCTTGATTATAGGGCAAATGGTATGTAGTGCCCCAGCTAGACTGAGGCATTAGATACATTGGGTGAGAGAACACATGGGCTAGCATCCATTCCAAATTATACCTATCATTGTTTATGCTGACCCTCCCATAGTGATGAACCCAGCTGTGGCCCAGTTGACACCCCCGCCATTCAACCCTGACTATATACGGAACCCGAAAAAACGAAGTCATAGAGCATACAGGGGTGTATTTATGCCATGATCGAGGGGAGCTGGAATATTGGTGAGATGCGTCAGCATGCTGGAGAGAGATATGATCAATGCGTTTTGCAAACATTGCACAACTGAGAAGGGGCTAGAAGAAGACAGCCTGTATGGCTAATGGCAAATGAAATTGTGGTGGTATTTAGTCTGCCGGGTGTGTAACCTTTTATCGCATATTGCGCCAATTCACCTCTTACTGCCAAGCATTGTTGTGTACGAGCCGAGCTGACTCGAACCTACAGAGGTATAGCACCTAAGTTGTGTATATTTCACTAGCAGGGGGGTGATCGGCTAGCAGGGGAGGAGGAGTAAATGAGGCATAGTAGCATATGTGAGTGTGGCTAGGAAATCTGAAAGATACTGTCAATGGTAATCTGAATGGTAGTCTGAACTGACGCAGTATGAAAAAGTATTTTGAAGTAACAGACATATATCTAATATTTTGTAAAAAGCCCATTTGCATCAATAACTGCTTGACATCTAGCTGGCATGTTTTCTACTAGCTCCCTAAACTCATATAGTCCAACATTTGTCCAAGATTTCTTCACTGCCTCCCTTAATCTATCATAGCTCATATTTTCTGGAAAACTATCTTGTAGATAATTTTTCATAATATGCCATACCCTCTCAATTGGATTCAAGTCTGGAGAGAAAGCAGGCTAATGAATAACCTCAATACCTCATTCTCTTAGCTCAGTTCTTGTATCTCCTGCTGCATGTTCAGGTGCACCATCCTGCATCAGCTTTAAAAAAACCTTATTCCTTCTACACAATTCAAGATACCCATGGATAATAGGTACTGTATGTGTACAATAGCTCTCTGAATTTATTGAGCCCCAATCCTTCTCCCAAAAAATTTCCAGGACCTTGAATATCCCCATTGAAATAGCCCCAAAACATCCATCCTCTTTTCCTTTGATGCTTCTCCATAATACAGGTAGGATTCCACTCCTCACTAGCTCTCCTAGTCACCCAGGTTCTGGTATGCCTCTCACCAGTAATCCATGTTTCATCTGTCCACAGGATTGAGTTCTACTACTCCTGTGTCCAATCAACATGTTGCCGAGCCCACTCAAGTCTTATTACTCGATTGCATTTGGTAATTAAGGGTTTTCTCATCGCTAGTCATCAGTGAAAGCCCTCCTTTCTTAAGGCTGCATGAAACACTTTTTTCCCAACTCCTAAATCCAACTCTATCGAGCTTTAGTTAGCTATCCACTATTTTTTCAACATTAAAGATTTTTTCTTTTTTTCTTACCTTCAGCTAGTTGCTGAAAAGGAAGTCTCCTATTACGTGATGACATGTACACATATGCAATAAGGTCTTCAGTTTGTGCCCGAGTTAAGACTGGAGGATGGCTGGGCTTCTTGATAGGAGTTGGCGGAGAGGTATACGCATATTGGACTTGGTGCCACAAAAACCCTGTCTTTTCTTGAATTTGTCCATATTTTCAACCTATCGACCGAAGTAGTTGACAATCTCAGCCCTGATCTCAAGTCAACTCTGATTTCTTCAAAGGAGGCATCTTTGTCGATCAGGACATGAAGAAAAAGTCTACCAAAAACTTTCAACTTCGCTTGTGAATTTCCAAGCCACTATCACCAATTTGCTCCCCACTATCCCCTATTTACTTCCCCGCCCCTGCTAGTTTAGCACTCCCTTGCTAGCGGAATATACAACACTTAGGCGCTGTACCTCCGTAGTGGACTCGAGCCTCAGTGGTCATTAGGCTCGAGCCTGCTCGAGTCTCTTGGCGGAGGTGAAAATGTGGGAAGAGGTAGAGGAAACCAGTATTCGCAAGCGGCCAGTCCGGCCCGGCTTGAGCATAACTGGGCCGGCCTGGGCTTTTCCGAGACCCGACCTGGCCACACTCTCTGCCACAGTCCGGCTTCCCGTTCTCATCTGACCTGGCCTGGCCGGACTGCAGACATCTGAGCGATCCGATGTGACTGCTTTGATTCTGGGGAGCTCCTGGGTATTGTATAAATTGGTATCAATTGAGCGGTAAACAAGCATACGCGTCAACAACCTCTATGCCCACATGTGATATTTCTATCTTCACCGCCATTATATATATCATAAGAGTTGAATGACCTCTCTGTACACCACCTAATGTAGATCCCATGCACTATACATTCACATTCTTGTCTAAATCGTTGTATCCAACATTAAAATCACAATCGAGAAGGGGAAATAGTTTTCTATGCAGAATCATGGAGGTGAAGGTGACTAGGAGAAGGATATAGTGGAGGCAGGGCTATAATAACGAAAATAGTTAGGTATTTTACGGCTGTACTGATAATGATGTAGTAGGGAAAATAGCACAAGATCATAACCGAATAATATTTTCTCACATGTGATATACGCACACTTTAGTAATATATCGAGTGATACGAAATCTCTCATCATCTGCACTGCTCTCAGAGCTGGGAAACGTGGGGATATTCCTTTTTTTATTTCAATTTGCATATCCCGGAGCTGAACTGACTTCAGATATCTTCAGATATTGCATAGATATTAGTGAATATCTATATATAACTTCTGGTAACTTCAAGCATCTGCGAGCATCTTCAGATATCCGTAGGCATCTTCAGATATCTGGGGGCATCTTCAGATATCTGCAGATACTAGCGTGCATCTGAAGATGTCTACCACACACTAACAAAATATTTACTAAACCGATGCCAGATGCCGAAAGCCTGGCCTACAAAGCCCAGGTCGGCTTCACATTGACCTGGCCCGGCCGGACTGTATACCTGCCGGCTATCTGCGGGCCCGCCTGGCCGCCTGCGAGCACTGGAGGAAACCCGTGGTGAAGATGGGAACTACGTGCCAGACACAGAAGGAGATGGTGAACTTCCCAGGCATTGGGCTCTGGGATAGCGGGAAGGGCCTTTGACTAGTTGTATTTATTTTCAAGTTGCTATATACAATTTTTGAACTATAAGGGCAGTGTGTAGAGGTATCATGACGACTCTAGACTCGAGACTCTTGGCGGCTCGAGCCGGCTCGTGAACAACACTACCAGTGCCAAGTGACCATTTTCAGATCCTGAATTTTGATACACGGGGGTATTTATTTTCAACTGTTCTTTTTTTTTCATATTAACTGGGTATGACAATAATAGAACCTTGAGATTCGCTGGCTCTCATGAAAATAACTTGTCCATAGGCCCCATACATCTAGCGTTAACATAATCATATCCACGACCGTCGTAGCTTTTCGAGTAATTTCTTTAATGTCACGAAAATCACTATAAATAGTCTAATAACATTAGCTCAAGATACAGTAGGCTTAGTTTGGCAGATTAACGGAATATCGAAAACTATTAATCAGATCCAACATAGCCAAATAACTCAGGCTGTGCGCTGTCAGGAAGGCACTAAGTTATTTCTTCTTAAGGACTTTTTGTCTCTGGATCCCGATATCAGCAAGGTAACTGGGATAGCGAATCGCAACAGTACAGGTACTCGCACAAGTATAAGCACTGTAAATCGTGGTGCGGTGCTTGGCCAGGCCCCGATTGTGTTGGTTCTCAAAAGTTTCCAATTTAACCGACTTGGACAATATTACAAGTATTATACAAGTAGGGTACTCGAGTGAGGGATTTTCCCGCACACCCTACCGTGCGGCAAGCATAGTGGTTGCCTTGCCGGAGTACTCACGTGTACGAACTATGATAACTTGAGCGTCAACCGCAGGGGCACCCTTCGGATGTGGATCCTGACTATAAGGGCCTTACTGTCCCCACTGCTAGCCGGAGCGTGCGAGATATAGGGTCTCTAAAGCCTACAGCAAAGATTGGAATAATCCTCCCCCACTCAAATTTTCAAACTCCTTTCTTCATATTAAACTACAACGCCTCGGCACCATGTTCCCGCCCGGACGCGGTAACGACAACCTAAACGTAGGTGACAGATTTGCCATTAGCCTTTTCAGTACGAGCTTGGTTTTCACAGCAGAAGGAGAGAGGGTGTATCTCAACGAATATAAGGTGAAAAATGAAAAGCAAATGTGGGTTTGTCAGATGAACTCAGACTTTCAAATTGGCATGCGAAATGAGCATACCGGGTGTTTTATGGGCTGGAACCGTGACCAATTTCGATGTGCCGTACCCCATCACGAGCCTAGGGAGTGCTTTATTTTCACGCGGCTTAAGCTAGGCGGGTATTCAATAAGGTCCAACCCTCAAAGTGGCACTAAGCGCTGGCCAATTCAACGTGTCAACAGCAGCAGTCCAGACTTAAAGTTTGGGAATGAATGCACCCCATTCGGACTCCACCAGCTCCAAGATTCAGTATTTAGGCGGTTCGAGTGGGTGGTTCCTGGTCGTCTTGCAAGGTCATCTGCGCCATACTACGATGGCGAGGATTCTGATGAAGCTATCAACGAAACCTCAATCGGATTCCTAGTCAGCCATGGGATAAATAACATCATCAGTTTGAACTCTACGGAGATATCGTCGCGGGAGAAGGGTAGGCTTCGTGCTGCCGAAATCATGTATTCGCACATCAAGGCTCTGGAGTTTACCGCACCCACTCAGGAGCAGTTTGACCAAATCTGGAATGCCTACGAAAAAGCGGGGACCACAATCGTCTATTGTGGGTATGGGGATGGGAGGACTGGAATGGCTATTAGTGCGATTCAACTCTTCGAGGGTCGGATTCTGAGCGACCTTGATTACAGGGCAAATGGCGTACAGTGCCCCAGCCAGATAGAGGCGTTAGACGTATTGGGCGAGAGAATCCATAGGCGAGCATCCATTACTGACTGTATTTGTCATTGCTTAAGCTTACCGTTCAAATAGCGATGAGTCTAGCAGCGGCCCACCCGACACCCCCGGCGTTGAGCCACCACCATACTCGGAACCCGCAAAATCGAAATCATGAAATGTAGGAAGATGGGGTTACGCGAGGATCGAGGGGAGCTGGAGTATGGGTGAGATACGCCAGCGTGCTACGGCCGTCATAAGATGAGGGGATTTTGCATATCCCGCATGTGAGAAGGGTTGGAAGAAGGTAGCGGTGGATGTAGGGATATGGTGGAGGCGATGAAGCCTGTTGAGATTGGGGAGGAGAGCGGGGGGCAAGTGTGAGAAGCACACGGGGGTTGAAGGAGATCTTTGAGCAAAAGAGGGCGACAGAAGATGGAGTACGCTTTACCCTCACTTGAACTATTTCCATTCCTTTTGTTTTTCTCCTCCATCCTTACCTGTTTAAGGGAGCAATCGTGAGATTTAATTGCTACATTTTGAGATGAAAACCCAAATCACCCGCATTCCAACCATGTCCAAAGTCTCCCAGTCCAACAGTAGCTCTGATCTGGCACCGCACTCAAAATTCTCTCCCAGAATAAACCCGAATACCACCCCCTATAGACTAACAAAAAATATTCCAAACAGCCAATAACACCCATATCACACCTAGTTGGGACATGAGAGGGCAGCCCTCCCTTGTTTTAAGGGCCAAGGACAGTTAATTCTGTGGAGGAGATAGTCAGAGTATGCTAGCCACCGGTCGAGGTGAATTTGTAAAACCGGCCGGACGGGGGGTGTAATTGGAGACAGTGCAATACCAACCCCAATACATATCGCCGGGGGCTCCGGTTGATCAGAGTGGTTCGCGGATGTGGCCTCTGCTGGGACAGCATGATGGGCCAAGCACAAAGGAGCAGCAGACCCAATGCTTCCGGTATGCTTCCGGTATCCGCGTACTTTAGTGGGTATGGAAGCTGCTAGAAAAGGAGGAACAACTAGGAGAAAGTGGAAAGCGAGAGCCAAGTCATAAATATAAAAGCACTAGGGTATGGTGGCACAGGATGGGGATAAGAACGAGTAGTCTCAGTCGGAGGCCTTGAATCGGTGAAATTAGTATCACATGGCATGTAGTTCTCATCGCATGTAATAAATGTTTCGTTCCGCAATTAACGTATCACACGGGGAAACCGGACATTACCAGGAAACCGGACAACCAAGACATAAGTAAAAAATAAGAACTTGACCAATTCTCAACCAAATTGGACCAAACAAAAAGGTATTAATTGAGAAAGTGGAGAAGCAGTTTATACCCAAAAGATAAAAAAAGAAGATTCATCCATCCACCCGTTTACCTATTCTCTTGTCAGTTTACTAGCCACCCATTCGTTTGTCTATCCAGCCCTCAATCCACCTACCCAACTTGATTAGCAGTATCGCCGGTCCTTTTGTTGTTCACCGACTTGAACTTCAGTTTGTCGTATCACGTCTCGGACCGGCACGGTAGCATGCCGGCGGGAGTATGGAAGTCAGCCGGAGTATGGGAGGAAGGAGCGCGGAAGGAAATTGGAACGTCTTTGTTGGGTCTGAGTCTTTGTTTGTAAGTACGAAAGTAATTTCAGCGACGGAAGTGATATCGGCGACGGGGGTGGTAGTGGGGGTGGAAGTAGTACGGCAGTGGGAGAGTCCCCCGAGGTGCCTGTTTTGTTCATTTGTTCTTACCCGTCTTTTGATTGCTACCAGCACGTCTTGGTGTCGCAATTCCTGTTGGAAGTTGAACTTCTTGCTTGATTGATGCTCTACCGGGGGGCTATTGAGCACTACCTATGCCACAAAAGACCATGCTACAATCACCCACGACATGCGCTTCGCACAAGGGGGATCAACGACAATGATACTCCACAATGTAGTAGTGGGGGGAAAGGAAACGCGAGTGAGGAGATCAAGCAAGCAAGTTCTAAAATAGAGTTTCCGAGGAAACTCTGCTGTAGTCAACCATGTAATGAGCTCAACTAGTAATGAGCTCATACCACAAACATTCTGTCGTAGCCAATGACAAAACCGATGCATATCTGGAAGTCATATTACAACACTTGGAGTTTCGTTTCGGCCGAGTGATAGTTCGTGATTGCGACGACTGTGGTTTTACTCGCTCCAGAAAGTTATCGCTGTTTAAAACTTTTGACCGGAGACGACACTGGAGTCCCCGAGCAGGAACCAGACAACGACGGCAAAAGCAAGGAGACCAACCAAGAAACTAGTAACAGGCACGATGATCATTTGGTATGTCCACGTTACCCGTCTGATTATTGAAGTTGCATCTAACAAGCACCTGAATTACTGACGTTTTTTTGAAAAATTAGATACTGTATCACCGGCAATATAAAAGTATTGTTTGTTTGTATTAATTGGGTTTATAGTGAAAGCTAACCTGAAAGGATCTCTGTACGTTCAAAGGAGATGTTAGCACGACCCGCGGCGAAGCGAAGGTCGCAATTGAAAGGGAGTTTGGCTTGGTAAGTACCGTATACAAATCATGGCATTACATGGGGACCAGATAGGTGAGACTGAGAAAACTCCTGCTAATACTCGTGTCGCCGAGCCAAGAATGGGCACCTCTATTGGAATTGCGCACCAGAACACTTAAAAAGCATAGAGTTCGAGCTGCTTGACAGTACCGGTGGCAATACTTGATGGGAGTGATTGTACCACGATCAATCATTATGACAATGGCTCTTACGAAAACTTAGACGTGCTCCTTTCTTGCTGCAAAATTTCACTGACATGAACGAAATCGAGCCATGATGGCGCAGTGAGGAAACAAAGTAGTGTTTAATGCCTGTTAGAGTTATTTAGTCTCAGGGTTGAAAAATCTCACTACCAAGGTTAGTGATATTTATTACAGTACTCCCTCTATAGGGGTGGTGGATGCATCCCTTTAGAAAGCGGCAAAAACACCATACATTCCTCGGATCGGCAGGGGCTATTCCAAAAGAGGTGCCCATTCTTGGCTCCGAGCCACGAGTACATACCGAATTCAAAAAGAACCCTAATGAAATTGAGAAGAACCGTACGGAAATTGAGAAGTTGTGGACCCAGTTCCGCCCGCTCATTTGACAGGTCAGCTTGCTCCTATTTGGGTCTGGATCGGTTCGTATAACCTTCACCCACTACTACTGTTCTATTCAATCCTAATATACGTCAGATTATCGGATATATCATCAACGAGACATAAAACAGACATTCACCGAAAAAGTGTCTTCTGTCAAGGAAACCGATCTCCCAGCCCCCGTAACCCGTTGTGACCGCCCCCGCTGTTTTTGGGGCCGTACCCGCATTAATTTGATTCTCTAATCAGCGTCAGAGACTACCATCCCCTGCTGTGATCCCAAGCGGCCAGTCCAGACCGTGGTCCGGGCCACGGGTTGGCAGTCCGGTCAGTCCGGTCGAAATCCCTAGCGGCCGCCAAAACCCGGCGGCGCCCAGGCAACCGGCGGGTCAAGTCTTGGGACAACCCAGAACAGGGCTGTCAGATGCCCAGGAAAAACCCGTAGATGCTCAGGCAAAGTTCACAGATGCCCAGGCAAAGCCTGCAGATTCCCAGGCGAAGCCACCAGATGCCCAGGCCAGGCCGGGCTTTTATTTGGAAAAGCTACTTTGCCGCAGTCAGGCCAGGCTGTTCTTGAAAAAGACCGCTTCGGTTCACTGATCCCCTGCAATTCGTGACATGCCTTCCTTTCAACAAGGCAGGTACCAGGATAAAGAGAAATGGTAATTGCAGAACCTGAAACCCAAGAGAAAAATCCAAAGCAAGAACTAACAAAAGGTAAGCGCTTGCCGGATATCCCTGAATCATGGACAGTCTTAAAAATGTTCTCAAGGGGTTCAATTCTTTGCCCTTCTGTAGATGTCAACAAAGATAAACTTAGCTGCTGGTATTGAAAGCCCTCGGGATCAGGTCCTGGCCCGGCCCGACTCGAGTAAAGAAACCTTCAGCCCAGTCCAACCTAACTAGGGACGGTCTAAACAGCCCCTAGATATGTGTCATCGAAGCATCAGAGCCTATCCTCTAGGCTACTCCTACCGTCAGCCACACCCCCTGTGACCCACTACGCCAGAAACCGTGCCCCTGCCGAAGCAACAACCCACCGAACCCATTACCCGACGAGCCCGCCAGGACGGAGGACACCCTGAATTCCGATTTCCATACATTGGCAATCGGCTAGCAAACATTAGCAAGGACAAAAGCAAGCAGGCCAACTAAAACCACAGGTTTTGAACCACTTTTACCGCCACATCACGGGCATTTCAAAGGTTATGAAAACCTGGGGAATCATTGTTGGAAATCATGGACGCTGCTCGTCATGCTCATGACTTTGTTCTCTTGTCCGCTGGCATACCCGTCCGTCGGCATCTCTACCCGTCCGTCAATTGCCCGTATGCATATTCACCGTACGATACGAACATATACTTTGCCTCCGCCGGATTTGCGTATCCCCAAGCCATGCTCATGATATACCATGGGTTAGGGTTTATTTGCCCACCCGAGCTGGTAGGGGTCGACTATTGAAAATTGCACCGGGAAAGAACGGGGATTCCCCCGGCAAACCATAAGATTAAGGCTACCTAACAATCCGGGTAGCTGGCAAAACTCCCCGAAGGCATAGGAAACACTCTTGACCAAACCACCCCATTGAAGATTGAAGACAGTGCTGAGAAAGTTCCTAGTCCGACCGGCTAGAATTAATTCGGCTCTTGGATTGGATTATGGTCAGTTGAACTGAGTTAGGTGATGAGGGCTACCCACCCCCCATCTCCGGGGGTCATGAGTATCCGGTCATCGGTATGATAGCCACTGCCCCGTTACCTTACGGATCGTGCCACGTACCCAAGCGCTCTCGGCATTCCGGTGGGGGAGCCTGGCCCTCCTCGACACTACCGCGCTTTCTTATCATACGATACAGTTTCGATGCAAGGAGTAGTAGCAAGTCAAGACACTATAGGGGTAGAGGGCTTCTAGTCCTAGGGTTGTGCGAAGGGTATGGCAAAAGCTGGTCTTTGGAAACGTCCTCGTATATGGATCTGTATGAAATCGTTGACACGATCGTTAAGGTGGCAATGGTGCATTCCTAATCGCAATCCCGAGGCGGGGATAAAGATGGTTTGGGTTGTGCCTTATGATTTGGGGAAGCGGTTCCCTGAGAGATGAGGTTCGAGTAGCCTGATGAAGTCAACCCCGCCCGGGGCTGGTGTGGCTGGATCGGTGGGGATCGCTGGAACGGGTTCTTGGCGGAGGAGGAAACAAGGGGTAACTTAGGGCTTTGGTGGAGCGCCTGTGCGGCGAGTTCTTGTGTCGGCCATGGAGGGGAAATTTCATGCTACACAATGCCATGAAAAGTTGGGATGCTATTTTGAGATCTCTGAAGAAGCAATAAGCCGGTCCCCCTTTCTCGCTCCTTCTGGGGTGTTTTGTTTCCTCCGGCAAAAGGATTTCATCGTATGTTCCCGCAGCGCGAGAGGTGGTAGTTTCAAGGTATCGTCCATCTCATTTCGGGAGAGGAAAGCAGGCACAGTGCCACCGTGCTTAAATCATTGTTAGTCTGATCTACTCGTACTCGTACAAGTACTTGTGCTCGAGGTATGGTGGGACGGGGGAGATCGGGTGTGCCTCGTGCTATCCGATCTTTGGTAAGCGAGTTTGAATGACTTATCGTACAAGTATGGGATCTTCCAGCCTACCGGTGCCTCGGGTTACCCCGGCAGATGTTGGACAGCTTGCCAGTATCTAGAAATGGGCGCGAGGGGGCGGTCTCTCGGACAGAAGGATTTAAAAAGGTAGAAGGGACCTAGCCACACTCTGTAACAGGTGTGGAATGGAAGAATTGAGGATTTCGGGACCCTCGAGCGTATACGAGTATATATTGAGTGATCTGTGACGGAATGGTAATCATGGAGCGACAAATTCACTTGGGAAAATCCAGAAGGCGGCAGAGAGGCAAGGTTAGAGATGGAATACAGTGTTGCGAGGAGGGCTGTCAAGAGTAGGAGGAACAGGGCAGTGATAGACAGTAATTGGATTAGTGAGATTGATTGTTTTGTTCGAAGGTAAAAAAAAAGATGATCAATTCCATTGAGGTACCGGTATTGTTGGGAAGAAGTTTTCCGGGAAACAACAGCACAGCAGAGTGACTAAGCAGTATCCCTCCTGCGCTCAGCGAATTATATCCAACAGAATGCTTTGCCAGTATCACGCTGGCTTGCGTGTGGCGTCATCGGTTGCGGGAACTCCAGTAGGCAATAGACACGATTGGGGGGCAGGAGTGTTGAGCACAAGTGTCGGTAGACTATCTATAAATTTACTCGAGTATCATACTGATAGGCCTCCAGACAACCCCTAAAACCCATAGTGTCAAGCATTGTGGCGATGTTTGTTTGAAGGGTCTTCAGTTTTTGAGATTCATGAACTACTCGAGTAACAGGCCCAAGTTTAAAAAGTCAGGCAGGCCTACTGTGGAAGAAGAGGTGGAGCCCATGAGCCGATCGGGACAATGACGAGCTGGAACTTCTGCGGGATGTGGCTTGTTTGGCCATCTGATTTTGTTGAGCCGCACAGTTCTTTCAGGAGAAGTCTTGCACCACAACCAATTGGATGGAAGTTTGGGTAACCCACCAGCCACCCACCACCAGTTCATTCACCCGTTTTTTGAGATGACCCACGCATCTCTACAGTACTTCTATCTTCTATAGGCTTGGATGCGAGTATTGTATGAGTGCCATTCTGTAATCTGTATCATTCGTAGTGGCCTCACAATGCCCTCGTGAGGGACAAATTAAGCGGGAGATCTCGCGCTTTGTTTTTTTCGTCGGAGAAAAAGCCGAAATGTACAAGTACCCTTACCAGTACAAGTACGAGTACTGTACTCACACCTATGGTGCTCGAGCGATAGTCTATCATATGGGGAGATGGGGAACCTTCTTGTCGCTTCGAAGTGCTTTAGTGTGGAGGGAAACAGCCACTTTTCACGGCCAAAATGTCACTCCACCATGAACTTCAGGCCCGAGACATCTGAGGACAATACCGGTAGAGGTGTCTCGTTCGATTACATTCTCTTGTTTTACCCCTGATCATTTGCACCATGAAAAATTTGGACTTCGAGTCTGCTCGAGTGCTGTGTGCTTGTGCCAAAAGCGAAGAAATATCTCGGGCTGGGCAACGGTTAAAGGGTCAAAGCGGGAGGCGTTAGAATACCCCGAGTGACGTAAATTTAAGATAGCTCTGCTGAACTCGAGTACTGTACAGTCACACCTCGCTATCCTGGATGGCCAAATTTCACGGATTTCATCCGGGACAACGGGGTTTCCGGAACAGCGGGGTCTCATGAATAGCACAAAAAATGCAGAGAAAAAATAAAGCTCCCTTATTACCATTCTCTTGAGAGGCAAGCAGGGCAAAGGATGCTGTGCCCAGAGGTGGCACAGTTAATAATTATGCGAAGCTGTTAAGCTGGACTTTTTAATTGACTTTGTCATAGGCATTATCGAAATTGAACGAACAGAACATAGTCAACTTCCAGCTGAAGAACTCAATCCTCTGTCTGCAAAGTCCAGAGGTGTGTATACTAGAATCCCCCTACCCTTTCCAAGTATTCTCCTTCCTTTCCTTTTCTTTACTCCTAGATTTCTTTTGCCACACTCTTTCCTTCTAGCTTAGTTCAACTGTTAGTTCTGGTGGGATCCGGTTCAGCAGATCAACTTTCTAAGAGAACCAGGGGGGGCATGCATCTAGATATCATACAAATCCGAAACTTGCCTCTTTCAAGTTCAGCGGGATGAATTATATGAAAGTCCAAAGCTACCACAGATTTTGTCCGGTTCAGCGCGGTATCCGGTTCAGCGCGGTATCCGGTTCAGCGCGTTCCGGGATAGCGAGGTGCGACTGTACTTGTAGTTGAACCTCCACTCCAATTTGTCTCTTCCCGCTTCCTTCCCCCCTTTGAGACAAAAACTCACGAAGCCATAAGCAATAGTCCGTCGCCCTCGATCCTTTTTTACCCCCTCCCGTTTTCTTTTCCGTCCCCCGCCCTTCTCCATTCGTCTGCCAGTCCTCTCTTCTTTATCGTCTGTCAAACCCAATGGCCGGAGCTCGCTCCTCAATGGGCTCTCTTAGGAGACCCTTTCTTATTGGAACAACCGTGGCTGTTGGTGGCTTTGTTGCCTACAAGTCATACTCACCTCGCCCCGCTTCTCACACATACTCTGTCGGGAAAGATCGCGACACTGCTTCTACGGATGGGCGTCCGAACGTGATGGGTCGTGTTCCTGCGCCTCCAAAATTTCCGCCCCTACCAACCAGAGAGGAACAGATCAATCGCCTGCGAGCTGGGACAGAGGGAAGTGGGTACGATTTGTTGGTCATTGGAGGTGGTGCTACAGGTAGTGGAATTGCTCTGGATGCTGCTAGTCGTGGCCTCAAGGTGGCGATGGTGGAGCGCGACGATTTTTCTTCGGGGACAAGTAGTAAGAGTACAAAACTTGTTCATGGAGGTGTACGCTATCTTGAGAAAGCAGTGAAGGAATTGGATTACAGCCAGTATCAGCTTGTCAAAGAAGCGCTTAAGGAACGTGCAGTATTCTTGACCACAGCCCCTCATTTGAGTATGAGTTTGCCTATCATGTTACCTGTTTACGAATGGTGGAAGGCTCCATACTTCTGGGTTGGAACTAAAGTTTACGATTTCTTGGCTGGGAAAGAGAATTTGGAAAGTTCATACTTTTTGACTAGGGGTAAAGCCCTGGAGGCATTCCCTATGCTGAAAGGGAACGGACTGGCAGGTGCTTTGGTATACTACGGTTCGTGGTTCTCCCCTGTTCTGGCTGGTTGAAGACTCATTGGGATAGACGGGTCCCATAACGACTCCCGCATGAACGTATCCATTGCGCTTACAGCGGCGCTTTATGGTGCCACTATCGCCAATCACGTGGAGGTGAATGAATTGATAAAAGATCCAGCTACTGGTAAGGTTACTGGCGTTAAAGTCCGGGACCTTTTGCACC
>NW_003298822.1:224929-227164 GCF_000151645.1 Tuber melanosporum | reverse complement strand
GTCCAACCACCATCACACCCCACCCCGTCCCCCGAGAGGAGGAGATCAACTGGATCCTTAACGAGGTCCGCCGCTACCTGGCTCCGGATATTAACGTGCGTCGTGGGGATGTTCTCGCGGCCTGGTCTGGAATTCGTCCGCTTGTCAAAGATCCCGACGCTAAAAACACCGAGTCTTTGGTTCGAAACCATCTCATCAATGTCTCGGATAATGGGCTCATCACAATCGCGGGAGGGAAGTGGACCACTTATCGTCAAATGGCTGAGGAGGCTGTCGACGAAGCTGTGAGAAGATTCAATCTCAAAACGGGACCGATCGACTGCACCGACTGTATGTCAACCATACCAGAGTCTGATGGCGGAGTCACCATTGATGGGAAATGCAGAACGGATCAATTGAAACTGATCGGCGCTCACGGTTACAACAAGACATTGTTCATTAACCTCATTCAGCACTTTGGTGTGGAAACCGAGGTCGCCCAACATCTTGCCGGTGCCTACGGAGATCGCGCATGGATCGTCGCCTCACTATCGGCCCCGACATCGCAGCGCTTTCCTGTCCGTGGTAAACGCTTGTCCACCCTTTATCCGTTCATTGATGGGGAGGTAAGGTATGCCGTTCGTCATGAGTATGCGCAGACAGCGGTGGATGTTATTGCACGCAGAACTCGTCTTGCATTTTTGAATGTTCAGGCAGCCCTTGAGGCCCTTCCTGGCGTCATTGACATCATGTCTGAGGAGTTGAAGTGGAGCAAAGACCGGAAGGGTAAAGAGTGGAAAGAGGCCGTCAGCTTCTTGGTTAGTATGGGCTTGCCGGAGAAGAGGGTTCGTGTGACAAGGAAGGAAGTAGAGGCTGGTATCGTGAGCCAGTGGGGTGTTGAAGAGAAGTCCTTCTCAAGACACGGTACGTTTCCCAATCCCAAATTCCGATATAATTACCGCAAGCGCTGAACAGCTGGATAAATAGAAGGTCCAAGAGGCGCTTACGACTCCAGCCTGAGTAGGATTCGGAACGGGGGAGTCTGATTCTCAATGCGTTTTTTCGTATCGCTTCGCCGTCAATGTGAATTTCCAAACTTTGGATGGTTTGGGCAAGCGGCTCGTTCGGATTAGGGTTCCCCTTTTCGCCGCCTCAACTTGACTGTTCTCTGTGCCATATTCTTTCTTTTGGTTATAGTACTCGTAGAAAATAGAAGTTATACCTCGGTAGAGTCATGAAGCGTCACTCGAATTTCACCAGAAGTGCGGGACTGCCTAGGGGCTGAGGCTAGGGCCAGGAGTGGATGGGATCGGTCGCAATGTATCTTCCCAATACGGAAATAGCTTTTTGCATCATAATGAACCGGGAAATTTGCTCTATCTTTGTTTCCCGCTGCTCTGTAAGTCATGATTTTTAGAAATAAACGGGCTAACCGGAGCCAGGACAATACCGAACGACGATGAAACGAAACGGCGATCACTAATTGCGCTGTGAAAACTCTGCACAACCAAAAGCGGGGAAGTTCACCAAGGTCGCTCCGCAACTCGCTCTATTCAACGACTCTCTCTCTCTTGCTCCACGACTCCACGACTCCAGGACTCCACGGCTAACTAAACTAACTGACAGGAAAAGACAGGAGTATAAATAAACGACAACGATCACCTATCTTATCCTTCCTACGATCACCACATACCGGTATCTCTAACACACCCCACGCTCGTCTCCATTTTCTCTGTGCGCTCCCATGCTATCAATCATGCTCATGCTAACAGAAGAGAGAACAAACAATAGACTCAAAGACTCTCCAATTGCCTTCCGCGCTCCCACTGCCTTCCACGCTCCCGTGCTAATAAAAGAAATACAGGAACAAAGACTCCCGACGGTCTATAACTCCCTTGCCAATCATATCCTTCTCCATTGGAACCGCACAACGAGAACCTCGGCCCCAACAAAGCAAATGGGCCAACCAACTAGTGGCGGGAGGGGAACGAACAAACAGCCAGCTCTGGGAATGTATATGTTACAATCATAATTTATTTCTTATCAATCATTACCCTACCTTTGTCATTTATCATCCACGGTATTTCTCAGCATGCTACTCAGTATATTCTATCACTTGTTTCACTTCCACCAAAATTTTCACTTTTTGTTTCTGAACTACTCCTTCATAAAAATCTTAATTAAAAAGAAAAAAGCGCTGGTTTGTTCTCCTCAGAAGTAGCTTCATCACAGCGCTTTTTTCTCTTCTTAATTTGT
>NW_003298822.1:223431-224868 GCF_000151645.1 Tuber melanosporum | reverse complement strand
ATGGGACGCTCTTCTAATTAATATGGATCCTCACTGGCCTAGGGTCGTCATTGAGGTTCTGGCCTCCGCGCACTACACCTCTCCATGATAGGACGAGGCGCACGATTAGGGAAGGCTCTTCAAAGTGGTCACACCATCACTCCACCAATTGTGTTTTTCCGGTTTTGCAGCAACTCTCCGGAAAAATCAGAATTTACGGGAAGCCCAACAAGTTTTGCTAATGCATTTTAAGGGCAAAGGAGCGACCCGACGAGCCATGCCCTTGCCCCGCTAAATACAATTCATTTCAACAGAGTTTAGGAGAATGCCAATTATGCTGGCATCGTGTCAAGTTATTTCTAACGCTTTGCTGAGATTGGATGCTGATGAATTCATCATCCAGGTCCTCGGCGAAGTCGGGAACCCTCAGCGATTGCCAAAGTTTGTGGCGCATGTTGCCGTAACAGCGGTTGCCATACCATACTATACACGGCGTCAATATTGTCCATGTGTTACACCTTCCCGCCCTCGTCGACGATCACCAAAATGACATTTTAAAGATCGTGGTGGCGCCGAACGAAGACAGGTCCGATGTGACCGCAGCAGGTAAGATAATCACAGCCTCCTAAAAGCACTTATTATCAACTAAAAAATTCCGGCAAACTCTTCACAAATGTGCAAATGCACTTTCTCGGGACAAAAGAAAGGAAATCAATCTGAGAGACCAACGCCTGTGAAAATACTAAATAAATTTCTGGAGATAGCGCCACAACCCATGCACTTCCAGTGATTATTGCCCTATCAGCCTTGGGCAACGTCTTTTCGGCGACATTTACAAATTCGAAGAGGTAAGCGTCGTAAGCGTAGTGCTTCTTGACTAGTAATATATCATATTGTCACATAATACATATCAAATGACTGAACCAACGGCGGTGCGTAGTGAAGCAATATCTTGCCAAAAAAGGGTATGCTATTCCCACAATGACAATGAGTAAATAATTTCCAGCGGTACTAATTTCCTTGTCGCCCCGAAACAGTATACCATTTTCCCCGACTCCACGCCTCTTGACTTGCCTTCTAGGACACCGGGTAGCGGCGCTACTTCATTGGGTCCCCAAGTAGTGCTATCAGTCGGATATGCCTCCCTCTCTTGGATGGGATATCAAGCATCAAGAAGCGACAATTTGCCATCACGACACACACTTTCATCGCAAAACTACTCATTTGCTCCTGTGCCTGGCTTTTTGGTAATCCTCCTTTTTCTATTCCCTTCAGTGATCCTCAGCGTTCACTGCTGTCGATCCCCTGTTTTCCCAACATTTCCCGCAGACCTAGACCAGCCCATTCCACTACCATCTCACACTATCCACACTATTTTCTCCTTGCAAACACCCCTCTCCCCCCCCCCCCTGCCATTCCCCCCGGAGGCCGTGCCTTTGCCCCCATGCTGGCCCTTCC